>NC_058135.1:256872349-256874057 GCF_016433145.1 Gracilinanus agilis
CCCCATGCTCTCTTAATTACTTTATGGTGATTCTCTTGAGTTCTGTGTTTGGGCAACAAGCTCTCTGTTTCAGTCTGGTTTTTTCTTTATTAATGTTTGGAAGTCCTCAATTTTATTGACTGACCATACTTTCCCCTGCAAAAATATAGTCAGTTTTGCTGGATAGTTGATTCTTGGTTGTAGACCCAGTTCTCTTGCTTTCTGGAATATTATATTCCATGCCTTCTGGTTCTTCAATGTAGATGCAGCCAGATCCTGTGTTATCCTAACTGTGGTTCCCTGGTATCTGAATGACTTCTTCTTAGTAGTTTGTAATATTTTTTCCTTGGTCTGGTAGTTTTTGAATTTGGCTATAATATTCCTGGAAGTTGTCAGTTGTGGATTAAATGTAGGAGGTGATCTGTGGGTTCTTTCAATTTCCAGTTTTCCCTCTTGTTTGAGAATGTCAGGGTAGTTTTCTTAGATAATTTACTATAGGATTATGTCCAAACTTTTTCTTTTGTAATGATGTTCCTATAGATCAATAATTCTTAAATTGTCTCTTTGAGATCTGTTCTCCAGATCTTTGGTTGTATTAATGAGGTGTTTCATATTCTCCTCAAATTTTTCATTTTTTAAAATTTTGTTTTATATGTTCTTGCTGCCTTGTGAAGTCATTTGCTTCTAGTTGTTGAGTTCTATTTTTTCTGAAAACTTCTTTTTTTTTTTTTTTGCTTGAAAACGAAGCAAAGAAGGCAAAAGATGATCTACAAAGAAAATCAGACCAGAAGGAGAAGGATAACCAAAAAGCCAGGGATGAAATTCAGCCTTTAAAAAACAAAAACAAAACAAAACAAAACAAAACAAAAACTAGCTAGCTTTTCTAATCAATAAAGGTACTAAGTTCTATAGATAGGAATACAACAGTAAGATATTCCCTCACCTAAGGGAGATCACTTTCTTTAGTGGAAGGAAACCACTCCCGGAAGTGGAAGGGGTGGCCCCAGAAAGGATATTTTGATTAAAGAAATCTCAGGGATGGTGAATTGAGCAAGGAGGAGGGGTGTGTGTGGAATCAGTTGACAGGGTAACAGTAATATAGTTTTAGTTTTAGGCTGTACAAGAACAGGTGGCATCTTCATTGGTTTATGGACCCCTGGATTATGTAAAACAATTAGATGGATTTAGAACCAATTGAATGGCCAGATTCAAAGAAGAGTTGCTAATGTTTCATTAGTAACAATTCAATTCGATAAAATTTAACAAACTTTTTTTTAGTGCTTATATTTGTAGGTCACTTTCCTAAGCCCTAGGGGTACAAATTAGACAAATAAAGACAGACCCTGTCCTCAAGGTGTTGGCAATCTAATGGAAGAAGGCAGCAAACAAAAGGAAGCAGGAAAGGAGATGTGTGCCTGGGGGCACCCAGGGAGGGATAAGAGATTGGGCAATCTTGTTCCTTGAAGAAGAAATCAAACAGAACTGCACATAGAAAAACCATCCACATAATTGACCATATCAACAGTCTAACAAACAAAAATCACATGATTATCTCAATAGATGCTGAAAAAGCCTTTGACAAAATACAGCATCCATTCCTATTGAAAACTCTGGAAAGTATAGGAATAGAAGGACCTTTCCTAAAAATAATAAACAGTATATACCTAAAACCATCAACAAACATCATATGCAATGGGGATAAATTAGAAGCCTTCCCAATAAGATCAGG
>NC_058135.1:256879039-256888067 GCF_016433145.1 Gracilinanus agilis
GAAAGGGGAGCATGAATCATGTAACCATGTTAAAAATGAATATTAATAAATGTTAAAAAAAAAAAAAAAAGAACTGCACATAGAAAGTGGAATTGCCAGGTGTCGGGAAGTCTCCAGGGAAATCTTCCAGGGATCTGGGCTTTAGTCTGTGCTATTTAGCATCTTTATCAAGGATTTGATAGAGGCACAGAGGACATATTCCTCAAATTGGAAAGCAACATAAAACTTCCAGAGCTAACTTATTTGGACAAAAGCCTTAGCATACTAAAAGCTCTTGAGAAGCTAGATCATTTGGGTAGAAACTAGGAAATGAGTGAGATAATAAGTAAACAAAATCTATACAAACAAGATTTACAAAGGATTAACAGAAAATAGTTTAAAAGAGAAAGGTTGGGGGAGAAGGGGGAAGAGGATGATAATAGTTGGATTATATAACTTAGGAAAACTTGACTGAAAATTTACTACATATAATTTGTAAAATTAAAAAAAAAACCTGTACTTTTCTCATTACTCAGATTTTTAAAAAGGTAAAGGTCCAAGAATTATGAAGAGTCGGGAAAGACTTCCTATAGAAAATGGGATTTTAGTTGGGACTTAAAGCCTGGACAGCTAGTAGGTCAAGATGAGGAGGGAGAGCATTTCCAAGTATGAGGGACAGGCACAAAAAAATGCCCTGAGCTGAGAGATAATGGAATGTCTTGTTTCTGGGACAGCCAGAAGGCCAGTATCACTGGATTAAAGAGTATGTGTTGGGAAGTATCATGTAAGAAGATCAGAAAGAGGTGCTGGGGCTAGGTTATAAAGAGCTCTGAATGCTAGAGAATTTTCTGTTTAATCCTGGAGGCAGTTGGAGCCACTAGAATTCATTGAGTAGAGCGGTGATGTGGTTGGACTTAGACTTTGGGAAAATCACTTTGTAGGCTATTGCAATTGTCCAGGAATAAGGTGATGAAGGTCTGTGCCACAGTGGTGGCAGCATCAAAAGAAAGCAGAGGACGTATTGTAGAGATCCTGCAAAAGTGACTAAGGGGTAAGGGGAGATAGTGAGGAGCCAAGGATGACACCTAGTTTGCAAGCCTGGGGGACTGGGAGGATGGGGTATCCTCTACATGTATAGAAAATGAGTTTAATTTTGGATAGCTTGAGTTCAAGATGCTTACTGGACGTCCAGGTCAAGATGTCTGAAAGGCAGTTGAAGATCAAGATCAGAGATGCTGGGGCAGAATAGGTAGACTTGAGAATCATCAGCCTAGAGATAATAATTAAGCCCATGATGAGATCGCCAAGTAAGGGTAGAGGGAGAAGAGAAGAGAACTGGGGACAGAGAAGCACGGGGGCATCATCTGAATGAGTTCCCAGCAAAGGTTATTGAGGAATAGTCAGACAAGGAGGAGAAGAAGAGGAGAAAGGGGAGTCCCAAGAACTCGGGGAGAAGATGGTTTTCAAGGAATGACCAACATCTCAAAGGCTGTGGAAACACAGAAGAAAAACATTTGCTTGATCAAATGGATACTTCAGAATTATGTTTTTAAATGCATAAAAATTCATAGCATTGCAAGTTGGTCCAGGGAATACAAGGACAAATGCAAAATAAAAACAAACAAAAACAAATCCAGTCTTTGTCCATAAGGAATTTCTACTTTAGGGGCATTTACACAAATAAGTAATATAATCTAATTTGAAGAAGAAAGTACTGACAATCAGGAGTCCCAGGAAAAGCTTCCTATAACTTTTCTTAGTGATTGTGTGTGTGTGTGTGTGTGTGTGTGTGTGTGTGTGTGTGTGTTATGGACCTCTTTGGCAAACTGGTAAACCATATGGATACTTCAGAATTATGTTTTTAAATGCATAAAAATTCATAGCATTGCAAGGGAAACCAATTAGGTTGAAGTGCAGTTAGCTAAACGTCTTAAAAAAAAAAGACGACCAGTGGAAATGGGCATCGGCCATGGGTGGGGGGGAGTGCGGGGGGTGAAGGGGAAAGTAAGAGCATGAATTATGTAACCATGTTAAAAATGAATATTAATAAATGATTAAAAAATTAAAAAAAAAAGACGACAAATATATGGACCCCTAAGGGATTGTGTGAAGGAAAGGTAAGGAAGGAGTGCATTCCAGGCATGTAGGATAGTTTGTGCCAAGACACAGAGAAGCAACACAGGATGGACAACTCGAGAAACATCAGATTGAAAAGGTTGGCTAGAAAGTTGACTGTGTGCAAGGGAAAATTTAGGATTACATTACATAATGATGCACTTCCTGGCAGCCTTAACTTAAAAATGTCTGCTTTGATCTCAGTGACATTTTCTTTGAGAATGAATATATTTTCCAAACATGGAAAAGCAAGTTCATCTCGAATTCTTTTCTTCCTTTATTTGTTAAATCCAAAGCCTACTGGTTCAACCCTTGATACAGAGCAAGAGAAACATTTCTCAGACTTTTCACATTGCCAAGATGGCACTGATGTTTGCTTTAGGTCACAAAGGATGATCTCAGATTGTTCTAGCTCTAAAACATAAAGGGAATACTTGAACGACATGTTGCCAGAAGCAAGTAAAACTTTCCTTGCCAATTCTGTAACTTCATTGAATGTATTTTTAAAATGTCCATTGGCTTTTTGAATTGTTCTTGGTGAAAATACTCTCACAGTACAACTTTTCAAAATGCAAAATCCTAGACCAAAAGAAATGATGCCATGTAGGGAGAGAGAGAGAGAGAGAGAGAGAGAGAGAGAGAGAGAGAGAGAGAGAGAGAGAGAGAGAGAAAGAGAGAGAGAGTGTGTGTGTGTGTGTGTGTGTGTGTCTTCACATCTAGATGTGGCTTAACGGGAATCCTAAGTAGATTTCACTACAGTCTCACTTCATACAAAACTTTCCAGGTTTCTTGGAACCTTTTCCTTTCTTCATATCCTCTTTGTTAGGGACTTCCATTAAAGAAAATATTTTAACCAATGCAGCTTGACTATTACTTTGCAATTTATAATCTTAGAATCGCTTGACATTGACATTCTCAATTGGCACTGAGAAATTAGGAGATATTCTCAGACTCACAGAGACTCATACATCAAATGAAAGTGTTGAGACCAAGTTTTCCTTATTCAGAGACCTATTCTCTATCCACTACCCCACAGTGCCTCTCAAAATAGAAATTAAATTTTAAAAACAACACGGAAATCTAGAAAAGAACTGTAAGTCTGTTGTCCGCTTACAAAGCATCACAAAAGCATGTTATGAGGGGCAGCGAGGTGGCACAGTGGATAGAGAGCCAAGTCTGGAGATAGGAGGTCCTGGCTTCAAATTTGACCTCTTATACTGCCTAGCTGTGGGACCCTGAGTTAGTCACTTAACCCAAATTGCCTAGCCCTTGCTACTCTTTGGGGCAGAGGGAAGCATATTGATCCAAATTAGGTCATGGCCCTAAAATCAGAGTTCTTTGAAAGTGGAAAAAAAAAAGTGTGTGTGTGTGTGTGTGTGTGTATATATATATATATATATATATACACACATATATATACCTATATATGCATGTATGTACATATGCATATATATGCAGATACAGATTGAAAAATAATTACAGAAAATTAAAACAGATTTATTCTAAAAACTTTTTCATATTTTAATATCACTTTCAGATGTTCTCATTTTTTATATCATCCTTATTCTCTTTGTCTCTTTTATTATTTCTTAATAATAGCATTATTATAGAATGCATTTATGTTTTAAATAAGCCAGATTTGGGGAAAAACAATCTCTACTCAGGCCAAGATGGTATTTTCCAATATGACACCTCACTTAATATTTCCAACGATCAGTGATTTCTCAGTGGGTCTTCTCTTCACCAACCAAACTGTAACTTACTGGGCAGGTAGTCTTTCCTTAGTTACTATAGCCAGCTTCCTTTCAACAATTTTCCATTTAAGCATTTTTTTAAAAAGAGGAAAACAAAGTTTATTTCCTAGCTAAAGGGTCAAGATCCTCAGACTACACAGAAAACAAATGAGTAGAGGGAAAATCTAAAGTACATTGACATTTGGCAACTATTTCCAGTCTTGGGGTTTATTCTACCTTGAATTTTCTCTTTATCATGTCATTTTGTGGTCCAAGTATTGCTTCCCAGGGAGGATTCCAGAATGGACAGAGATATGGATAAGACTAAAAGTCTTGTGTCTTTATGGCTGTCTCTCTCTCTCTCTCTCTCTCTCTCTCTCTCTCTCTCTCTCTCTCTTTCTCTCTTTCTCTCTTTCTCTTCTTCTCTCTTTCTCTCTCTCCTCTATCTCTCTGTCTGTCTGTCTCTCCCTCCCCCCCCTCGATGTGGGGAGGGATGGGTTGGGAATAGAAGAGAGAAGAGCCCTCCAGTTGTGGCATTCATAGGAAGGTCAAAGTATGACCTTGGTGGTGATATTGTTTACACACCTGGCAGATTTTCAAGTTATCCTCCATATACAGAGCAGAGTCACGGGCTCCTGGCATTGGGGCACTATCCATCTGGAATGGACTGCATTTACTTAGGGAATAGTTTGGGCTATTCAGTCAGCTTCACTAGGTTCGACAGCTTCCAGATGGTCTGGGAGGATACAGGCTGGGTTCTTGGCAGAAGCTGGAAAGCACGACATGCTGCCACAGATCCCCAGAAGTTCCTACATCTCCTAAGGCATCTCCACCCAGAATCAGCTCTCCAAAGAGGTTTGCCAATGGCCCGGGTGCAGCTGGAAGTGTGGGGCTTTGGCTGCCACTCCCAGGACAAGGGGAAAGTTGGAGAACTCTGAAATCCTGTTCATGTTCTCAGATCTGGCCGTCTCTACCTGCCCTGGTGCACAAGTAGGAGCAGAAAGAAGATTCAGACCACTCAGGATTATATAAGTAAGAACTCTTCTAGGTTTATATTGGCAAATTTTTCCAGCCCTCGGCCATGATGAAGAATCAGAGGAGGTCTTTAGTGCAGCAGCTGTCAAACTTTTTGGCCCCAGAACCCCTTTATACTCTTAAAAATTTTTGAGGTCCCCAAAGAACTATTGTTGATGTGAGTTATATCTATCAATATTTATAATTTTAGAAATTCAAACCAATGGGTTTTAAAATATTCATTAATTCATTTAAAAACAATCATAATTCCATCATCATTATCATCACCAGCCTTTGTATAGTGTTCTCTATATGCCAGGTACCAATGCCAACGGCTTTGACAATATTACCTCATTTGATCCTCACAACAACCCTAAAAGGTAGGTGTTGTTATTATTCCCATTTTACAGTTGAGGAAACTAAGACAAACAGAGATTAGGTGATTTGCTCAAAATCACAGAGCCAAGTAAGTATCTGGATTTGAACTATTTTTTGAAAAGTAGCTATATGTTCTAAAAAATTTTACTGAGAAAAATGGCATTGTTTTACATATGTTTGCACATCTTTTTAAGGTCTGGCTTAAGAGAAGACAGCTAGATTTTCATATCTACTTCTGTATTCAATCTGTGGTTTTGTTTGAAGCATATGGAGAAATGTAGTTAGAAAAATGGGAATATTTTAATAGGCATTGGATGTTTCAGCATTATTATGAGAATATATTTGTCTTTGGAGGAGGCTGTGGAAGACAATCGCACTTTGAGATTTGCTGCTTTAAAGGGTGTTCAGTTTGAGACCACAGCAGCATTTTTGTCTGGCTTTTGTTTGAAAATATTTATTACAGCCATGTCAAACTACCAAAAATTATTTTATAGACTTAGAAAAATAATAAAATTAATCTGGAAAATTAATATGGCCTAGTCATAACAGATCTAAAAATGTACTACAAAGCAGTAATCATCCAAACAATCTGGTACTGACTAAAAAATAGAATGGTGGATCAATGGAACAGAGTAGGTACACAATATACAGTTGTAAGTAACCATAGAAATCCAGTGTTTGTTAAATCCAGAAACCCCAACTTTTTGGGATAAATTACTATTTGACAAGAACAGCTGGTAAAACCAGAAAATGGTATAGCAGAAACTAGGTCTAGACCAATATCTCACACTTTACACCAAGATAAGGTCAAAATGGGTATATGATTTAGACATAAAGGGTAGTACCATAAGCAGATTAGGTTAAGCATGGAATAGTTTATCTCTCAGATCTATGAATAAGGGAAGGATTTATGAGCAAACAAGAGATAAAGAACATTGCAAGATGTAAAATGAATAATTTTGATTAAGTGAAATTCAAAAGTTTTTGTACAAACAAAACCAGTGCAATCAAGATTAGAAAGGAAATTGCAAACTGGGGAAAATTTATTGACAGCAAATTTCTCTGATAAAGGCCTAATTTTTTAACTATATAGAGAATTGAGTAAATTTATACTAATACAAGTCATTCACCAATTGACAAATGGTCAAAGAATGTGAACAGGTAGTTATCAGATGAAGAAATCAAAGCTATATAAAATTACATGAAAAAATGTCTCATTTCTGGACATAAAATTGCTGGACCTATTTCCCAAAGAGATCAGGGAAAAAGGAAAAGAACCTATATATTCCCAAATATTTATAGTAGCTTACTTTGTGATGGCAAAGAACTGGAAATTGAGGAGATGTCCATCAATTGGAGAATGGCTAAATAAATTGTGATATAGGATTATGATGGAATGAATACTACTACATCATAAGAAAAGATGGGCAGATTAATTTTTTAAATGCTTGGGAAGAACTACATGAGATAATGAAGAGTGAAATTAGTAGAACCAAGGGAACATTAATTACAACTATAGATTTAGTATTTGAAGAATAACGTGAATATTTGCCTCCAGAGAATGAAATAAGAAATGGAAAAATGAAAGACACAATCTATATATACACACATCCTTGCTAGATGATGCCTTCTATGATGTATGGAGGGGAAGGAGAGGCTGAGATACCTAGAAATGAAGTATATTAATAAAAACGTGTTTACTGAATTGGATTAATAGTTGAAGTATGTTTTATTATAGTATTGAATATATTCATGCTGATTTGTCATTTATGTCCATAATAAAACTTATTTTAAAAATTTTTTCACTCCTGATTTTACTGGGAAAGCTTCTAGGTTCTCCCCATTACAAATAATAATTACTGATGGTTTTAGGTAAGTGGTTTGTATTATTTTTAGAAAAACTTCATTTGTACTTGTGCTTTCTAGTGCTGTCAGGCAGTGCTGCTACGACTCCTTCCCGAAGGCCAAATGCTCCAGCCTTCCAAGGGACCACTAGGTGGCCAGTGGATAAAGCACTGGACCAGAGGCAGGAAGATTAGATTTCAAATTTGGCTTCAATGACTTCTTAGCTGTGTGGCCCTGGGCAAATCACTTTATTCTGCCTGCCTGGGTTTCCTCAACTGTAAAATGGGGATAGCACCCACCTCCCAGTGTTTGTTCATCATCATCATCATCATAACAATTATCAAAATGTTACTGTCTGTCTGTGGGGGTCATCCCCAAGATCCTAGGCCCATACCTGCTCTTGCTGGCCACACAGGTGGTAGTTGCCTGCTCCTGTCTGGTCCTAGAACCCATTTCCCTCTCATCCAATATGGAACTGATGATGAAGGTTCACACTTGTGCCCTCACATTCTTTCCACCTTATTTTGTTCTTACCCTGGCACCTGCCATTATGCTATGGAGACACCAGAGATATGAAGACAACCCCAAAAAAAACCCAGTCCCTGTTTATATTCTTATAAGATAGTTTATATAGATTAAGGCACTAAAAGGGGTTGGACCCTTGCATCTCAGTTCTTCCCCAAGGTAGGTGACAGTTTGCAGGTAGGGGGACAGTCCCTGTCCTCAAGAATGAAATTCTGAGACAGAGAATGGGAAAATCAATCAGTCAACATTTATTAAACGCCTACTGTGTGCCAGGCACTGTGCTGAGGACTGAGCATCAAAAAGAGGCAAAAGACAGTCCTTGGCCTTAAGGAACTTATAAACTAATGGGGGAGACAACAAGCAAACAAATATATAGAAAGCAAACTATATACAGGATCAACAGGAAACAACAGAGGGAAGGCTTCCAGTAGAAGGTGGGATTTTAGTTGGTACTTGAACTTAAAGGAAGTTAGATTGGTCAGAAGTCAAAACGGAGGAGGGAAATCATTCCAGGCATGGGGACAGCCCAAGAGAATGCCCAAAGTAAGAAAGATGGAGCTTATCGTTCACAGAACAGCCAGAGGCCAGTGTCCATTGAACCAAGAGGCTAATCGGAACTATACCAGCTTCCAGAAAAAGAGAAAGCAGCAATAGTAATAATCAGAATCCAGTGGCACTTGCAGTAGTGCCAAGATTATTTTTTTTATCACCATTTGACCATAAAGTCTCAGGGTTTAACTGTTTCTAGTCTCCAGAAGTCTGTGCCCTGCTGAGAAGCACAGCTGGTCCCCATTGCCTTGGCAGGACCTGCTCAGGTCAGGATTTTTGGCACCTAGCTCTAGGCTCTGAGGAATGTATTGCTAATAATAAATGACTAAAATAATTTTTCTAAAATGTTCTTTGCTTTAAATGTTGCAATGACTTTTCCCTTTAGGGAATCCACCCTCCTGGCATTTACATTTGTTTCATGCAGAGGGATGACTCACTTCAGTATTTAGCCTAAAGTAAAAAAGAAAGGAAAAGAAAGATGAAAAAGAATCCTACATTCCATATTACATATCACCAAGAGGAATTAGAAACAAGAGGAACAATTTTTCATGAGTGTTTCCAATTACCCTTTCATTATTTTAAAAGCAATTGTGGAATGCTATGGAAAACTTTAAATATTCTCCCTGTACGAGTGAAGGTTAATGTGAGTTTTACTTAAGATTTAAATATATTTGATGTCAAAAAAGTACCATCACTACCTGCTTTGCTGCCCTAATTAGAGGACCATGGGATTTTCCCATCTGAATTACAGCTCAAACCTTCCATATGTGTTTTTATCTCTCTGTAGAATGTGAGCTCTCAGGAAAAAAACTTTCTTTCTTTCTTTCTTTCTTTCTTTCTTTCTTTCTTTCTTTCTTTCTTTCTTTCTTTCTTTCTTTCTTTCTTTCTCT
>NC_058135.1:256888162-256929906 GCF_016433145.1 Gracilinanus agilis
CCTCCCTCTCTCCCTCCCTTCCTCCCTTCCTTCCTTCCTTCCTTCCTTCCTTCCTTCCTTCCTTCCTTCCTCTCTTTGTTTCTTCTTTCTCCTTACCTTCCATCTTAGAATTAATACTGTGTATTGGTTCCAAGGCAGAAGAGTGGTCAGGGCTAGGCAATGGAGTTTAAGTGACTCACACAACTAGGAAATGTGTGAGGCTAGATTTGTACCCAAGACCTCACATCCCTAGACCTGGGTCTCAAACAATTGGCTTATTTTTTAATGTGTATTTATATGTTTTAACATAGTTCTTTGTACTTAGTAAATATTCAATAAAAACTTATTAAGAAAAATTCATTTAAAAGCTAGATTGTCTCTGTAAATACTATTAGCTAGATGATTTACACAATTCCATTCAGGAAATATTTATTAAGTGCCTACTATCAAGGTACTGTTGCCCTCATGCTGTAGGGCAGAAAAACAATGAAAAGGTGTAAAATAGTATTTAACTTTCAAGGAAAGTATTTTCCAGGTATCATAGTGGTTAGAACACCAGGCCAAGAGTCAGGAAGATCTGAGTTCAAATTTCACCTCAGATACTTACTAGGTATATGATTCTGAGCAAGTTATGTAGCCTCTGTTTCCCTCTAGTCTCCTCATCTATAAAGTGGGGATAATAATTGTACCTACCTGTCAGGGTTGTTGAGGATTGAGTGAAATATTTACAAAGCACTTATCATAGAACCACATAGTAAAGTCAAATTGAATGTTAGTTATTATTATTATTATTATTATTATTACTGCATGAGATAGACTTGTAGACAAATAAATAGAGATAATTTTGCATGCCCAGATTTACAAATCCTTGCTAATTTCAATCTCATTAGCCTGTGCTAACTGATTAAAAAATGAGTGACTTTTTAGATACTCTTAAGCTGTACAAAGGGTTACTTTAACTTTTGACTATACTTAGAACATTCTAGTTTCTAAATCTTATTTCAAATTGATATTATATACTTTTAAAGTTCTAAGAGGCCTCAGTGGATGGGGTGCTCCACTTGACACTAGGAGGTGTGGGTTTGAAGTTTTCATCTATGGGCAAGGCAAAATTCAACCCTCGGAACCCCATTTCTTTCAAAATAAAACAGGGAAAAGAATAATTATGCCAGTGACCCATTGTTCCCATTCCTGCTTGTCAATCGGTGTTGGGGGATGTAGCATTAAGCCTGCAACTTTTTGTAATCCCTATGATATTTGTCCTCCTACCTGCAAACTGTCACCTACCTTGGGGAAGAACTGAGATGCAAGGGTCCAACCCCTTTTAGTGCCCTGAATCTATATAAATTATCATTATTTCACTGTGACAGTTATCCATAAAAGCTGGCCCCTCTTGAAGTCATTTGCTGATCCCCAGTGATCAAAGAGTCATTGAGTTACTACCTTGATGTACTTTATTTAATAAACTCCTTTTAATTCTCTTTGTCCTATATTTTGCCTCCTTGATCAGGGCAAAAGCTCCACAAAAGAATTTTCCTTTCAATATTGTCTCCTAAGACTTTTGTAAGGAAAGTGTACAAACCTTAAAATTCTATATAAATATTATTTTACTCCAGGCCCTCATTTTTTAGATGAATAATCTCAGTCTCAGAAGTCTAGAATGCCTTGGTTACTTGGTTAAAAAGGGGCAGAATTAGAAAAGAGCCTTATGGAGCCTCCAGGCCCTGAACTGCTTTTGCTCATGCAGTGGAGTTGGATAGAATGAATTGAGGGAAAGAATAGAGAAATCAATAAGCATTTAATAAACATCTTCTACATGTCAGGGATACAAAGACAAAACTCCCTGGGAAGGTTCCCAGATGGTACAGGTGATCAATTATATTAGACCTAATTCTTTTAACTCTTACTTCAGTGTCCATTTCTTTATTTAAACCTTTGCTCATCCACTCAGCAATCTGTCTTCTTCCTCTGATGCCTCATCAGAGCATAGAGTTGACATTGAGAGGAGGATAAATCGTGGCAGGTCTTCCTAACTTTGAGAGGCTTTGAGTGTGAAGCTGGGCTGTGATAGATGATATGCCTATTGCCAGGGGAACAACCCAAGTGGTTTTGGAGAGGTTCATCATCATATTTGGATCAGATTGATGAATTTCTCAGACCACAGTGACTCTTGACGACCATTTGTTGATTTGAAGAGGGACTAAAATCTGAAAGGTAGAAGAGTAAAATCCTAGATTTTTGAGGTATGGAAGCCATTATCTGTTCTCCACTGTCTGTTCATTCAGTTCTAAATTGACTCTGTAAGGAATTCCTTCCTTCCTTCCTTCCTTCCTTCCTTCCTTCCTTCCTTCCTTCCTTCCTTTCTTTCTTCCTTCCTTCCTTCCTTCTTTTCTTCCTTCTTTTCTTCCTTCCCTTCCTATTAAAACCCTTACTTTCTGCCTTACTAAGTATTGGTTCCAAGGCAAAAGAATGGTAAGGGCTAGGCAATGGGGGTTAAGTGACTTGCCCAGGGTCAAAACAGCCAGGAAGTACCAGACAGCTTTCTAGGAGTATAAATTGTCCAGAACTCCCTGTGAAAATCATATCCCCAATACTGGATTTTTTTCTCCACACTCTATTCCCCCCAAAAAGAAAAAAAAATGTTTTTTATCCTGCATTCTGGAATGGTCAGACAGTATGGTCCATATGCCCTTAAGTGACACAGGTTTTACATGTATTCCATAGCATAGTGGAAAGTCAAGAAGAGNCGATGACTATACTTACTATAAAATTTCATTACACTGATTTTTGGATAAGAAATTTGCCTCCTGTAATGTTTGCACTACTCCTTCAGGTGGCAGACTAACATAGTACAAGGAGGGCCAAGGCAAGCCAGATTGGTTATAAGAAAAAAACAAAAAAACCCATAATCAAATGAAAAATACCTGTTCAAAATGCAAAACCTATTCTGAATACATTTACGAAATGCTTTAAGAGAGCGTCCTTTCTCAAAGTCCAAGGGAGAATTTTGGTATTCTATCTAATTTATTTTGATTCAATTCAAAAGGTATTTATTAAATGCCTACTTTGTTCCAGAATTGCAGAATTGTATTAGCTCAAAAGAAACTCTAGATGTGCAGATTTTGAAATATCTCTATCCAAATGTCCATGTGGATAATTTGTGCCCAATTTGTGGTAGGGAGTACATTGACTTTGGCATCTTGACGCCATTTTGGTCCTATTGGAGGACAAAGGACAACAATTAACCCCTGTATTCCAGGATTGCACCGGGTACTGAGGATCCACAGACAAAAAAATGGAGAGTTTCCATCCTCAAGAAGCTTTCATTCTACTGGGTTTGGGAAAGGGGAAACTAAGGACACTTAGATATGTAAATACAAAATATGTGCAAATAAATGGAGAGGAAACCACTGATATGTGGAGATTTGGAAAGCCTTTGTATAGAAACTGAATCCTGAAGGAAATGGGGATTCCTAGGCATATGAGAGATTATTATCAACTTTGTTGTCCAGCCAGCTCCCCTGTGAATCTCCCTATTCCAATTAGCACTATTTGCACTACATGTTTCCATTGAGATGAAGCCAATTATCCAATTTTATATAATTATAAGTTTGAATAGCATAAATTGGAATGCATGTGACTATTTCAGATGATTAATTATTTACACAAATTAGGAGTAATCTGTATAGGCAGAGTAGGAAGAAAGGAAACATTTATTAAACATCTTCTTCGTACCAGATACTCTAAAGACTTTAGAAATATCATCTCATTTGATCCTTACAACAACTTTGGGAGATAGGTGCTATTATTACCCTTGCTCTACAGTTGAGTAAACTGAGGCAAATAGAAGTTAAGGGATGTGTTCAGGGTCACAAAGCTCTCAAGTGTCTAAGGCTGGCTTCGAATTCAGATTTTCCTGATCCCAAGTCTGACTTTGTGTCTACTGTGGTACTTAGCTGTTGTCATAATTGGACCAGCTTGAAAAATATTAATTCCTCCTAATCAATTATCCCCACGGCCATCAAACATGAGTGTGTGTGTGTGTGAATTTTAGACCTTTGCTTGAGAACTGAAGCGTTTGGTGAAACACTCCTGATATCCAAGGAGCTGCTGTCCTGTTCAAGATCATTGAGGTTCATGAAGAACATTCTTTGAGTTTTTCTATTTCTAATTTTTCAAAGGCACCCATAAGGCATATATGAAATCAGTCCTATGTAAAATTCTTAGCAAGTACGGGATGTACATCTATACATAGACATAGCACACCAAGTCTCCTCCAACTCCCCACCCCAGCAGTTCTAGGTTTCTGTCTGCTTTTTATATTTGGCCTGTTTTACAAAAAAGACTAGCAAGTGAAGAAGCACATGACTGGAGTTATGCGGAGGGATGGGCAAATATTTTTAAAAGCTCATGTGAAAGGAACCAAAATATATATTTGAAGATCTATTTTTAAAGTGTTTTAAAATATACTCCAAAATGGTTTGTACTCTTACATGGATGCTGAAATTGTAGTGCACCATGACTAGTTTTGATTGGTTTTGGGTTTGAATGATTGAGAGCTGATTTAAAAAAAAAATTATTTTCTGTATTCTGTCTTAACTTTGATGTACCTGGGATCTCCTTGGTGTGGATATTCTTTCTACTTGTGTAATTCAATTTATTTCAACTCAGTTAAATGAACAATTAATTAAAATTATCCTATCTTTTTAAAAATTAAAATTAAAAAATTAAAATTAAATTTAATTAAATTTAATTAAAATTTTAAAAAATTTAAAAAATTATCCTATCTTTTTCTTTTAATTTTATTTATTTATTTTTTAAAAAACCCTTACCTTCCATCTTGGAGTCAATACTGTGTATTGGCTCCAAGGCAGAAGAGTGGTAAGGGCTAGGCAATGGGAGTTAATGCCCAGGGTCACACAGCTGGGAAGTGTCTGAGGCCAGATTTGAACCCAGGACCTCCTGTCTCTAGGCATGGCTCTCAACCCACTGAGCCACCCAGCTGCCCCTTCCTATCTTGTTTTTACTTGACCTACATGCCCCCAAAATGTCCTTTCCCTGTATCCACTATAAAAAAAATTAAAAAGAATGAAAAAAATTTAGCAAAAGTAATCAACATATAGAAAAAGTCTGACATTATATTCAGTGTTCTCCAAATATAATCTACCACATCTCCAAAGAACTGGGGAAATGCCTACTTCAATCTAGTCTTTGTACCAAGCTTGGACACTCTAATTACATAGCATTCCATTTCAATCATTTTTTTTTGTTCTTTCCACTTATATTATTGTGTCTATTATCTTACTGGTTCTGTTTACTTCATTTTGCATCCGTTCCTATATATTTTTCCGTACTTTTCTGTCTCTGTCATGTTACAAGCATTTTTTTAAATTTTATTTTAAACCCTTAACTTCTGTGTATTGACTTATAGGTGGAAGAGTGGTAAGAGTGGGCAATGGGGGTCAAGTGACTTGCCCAGGGTCACACAGCTGGGAAGTGTCTGAGGCCAGATTTGAACCTAGGACCTCCCGTCTCTAGGCCTGGCTCTCAATCCACTGAGCTTCCCAGCTGCCCCCTACAAGCATTTTTAAAAGCACACAGTGCCAGTCACTCTGTTTAGTGTAGAGATCTGGAATAGGGAGCTACATTACGCTGGGAGAGAAGCGACACGGGTCGATACCGACCCATCCGGGCCTTTTCATCTTGGGCTATTCTTGTCAAGTCAAGGTAACAAGCATTTATGAAGTGTCTACTATGGGCCATTTCCTGTGATTTGCAATGGGGATAGCAACAAATGGAAAACCAATCCCAGAACTCAAGGCGTTCATAATATAATGAGGGAAACAGCATGCCAACACCTAGATACAAGATCTATTATTGGACTTAATCTCAAAGGGAAAGTTCTGGATTTAAGGCAGACCAGGAAAGGCGGCTTGCAGAATGTGCAATTTTAGCTGAGACTTGAAGGCAGCCAGGGAAAAAGAAGAAGTGGGGATGAGAAGCAAAATCATTTCAGGAATGAGGGTGGGAGACAGCTAGTGAAAATGCATGGAATATATTGTGGGAGAATCACCAAATGAGGCCAGTGTCTTATCCCTAAGTGAGGTCTTCTCAATCTTAGGTGTCAAATGCTCAGCCTGCATCTCTGGGAATATGGCCCTACGCAGGTAAAAGTGTAATTGGGAAATGTTTAATAAAATAAAATAAAGAACAATAAAACATAGATAATATTACATCTTAAAGCTAAATCAATGTGTGGCCCAAAGGGATCTTTATATACCCATTAAGGGCCCTCTATTTCTATTTCTACTTGAGTCTGACATCACTGCTCTATATGGCATCCACCCAAATAGTTGAAGCTTTTCCCTAGTTCTTTAAATATCTCTCTGATACCAGCATGGCTGGACTGAACATCTATTATCTTTCCCTCCCCCTACATCATATCCTCCTTATATCTCCTCTAACAGTCATACATGTCCTTAGTGATATCTTTTAAACTACTTCCTGTAAGAGAGTCATCCCTGGTAATACACTGCAGCCCCCTTGAACCCTCTAGGGATCTTTCCATTACTCTTTGGGTTACTTTCTTTCTTTTAAAAAATCCTTATCTTCTATCTTAGAATCAATACTAGGTATAGGTTCCAAAGCAGAAGAGCCATAAGGGGTAGGCAACTGGGGCTAAGTGACTTGCCCAAGGTCATACTGCTACGAAGTGTCTGAGACCAGATTTGTTTATTTTATTTTAATTTTTAATTTTAATTTTGAATATTTTTCCATAGTTACCTATTTCATGTTCTTTCCATCTCCCCCAAATCCCCCTAACCCCCCTTAGCCAATGCACAATTCCACTGGGTTTTACATGTATCATTGATCAAGGCCTAATTCCATATTATTGATAGTTGGACTAGAGTTATCGTTTAGTGTCTACATCCTCAATAATATCCCCATCATCTGAGGACAGATTTGAAGGTAGGTCCTCCTGACTCTAGACCTGCCACTCTACCCACTGAGTCACAAAGCTGTTCTTCTTGGGGGCAGCTGGGTAGCTCAGTAGAGTGAGAGTCAGGCCTAGAGACAGGAGGTCCTAGGTTCAAACCCGGCCTCAGCCACTTCCCAGCTGTGTGACCCTGGGCAAGTCACTTGACCCCCATTGTCCACCCTAACCAATCTTCCACCTATGAGACAATATACCGAAGTACAAGGGTTTAAAAAAAAAAACTAAAAAAAAAAAAAGCTGTTTTTCTTTAGTCTACTTTTCAATTGTAATTTTTATGACAGGATGGTTTTCCATGATTCCTTTATTACCATACATAAATTGTCTTCGTTTGCTGAGTTATATTGCTGCATAAGATAATAAGAGCTAACTATTTGTATAGCAATATGTGCACCTTAACAGTTATCCTTTTCTTTACAAAGCTTCATTACAATGACAATCCATGATAAAAGCTCACTGTCCAGATTATGGCATACAGTTAAATGGACAACCTTTGGAGTTTGTCTATTAGGACAGATGTGGTGGACAGACTAAAAATGTACTAGATTGTACTATAAATCAAACAGGAGAAGGCAAGTCAGATGGAATGCTTCCTTCAGGAAATGGCAAAGCTCTGTTAATGATCTGAAATTTATCCCAGAAATAAAAGACTATTTTTATTTATATTTAATTTTTTTAAACCCTAACCTTCTATCTTAGTATCACTTTTAAGAAAGAAGAGCAGCAAGGGCTAAATAATTGGGTCACACAGCTGGGAAGTGTCTGAGGTCAGATTTGAACCCAAGTCCTCCTGACTCCAAACCTGGTGCTCTATCCCCTGTACTACCTAGCTGCCCCAGGACTTTCTTCTTAATAACAATATTGGACCAGTCCATCCTTGTATGGCTGAATCAGATTACAGCGTTGTCGCTGCTAAAGTACTAAAAGTTAGCACCAGGAAGAGCACAGGATGGATGTGAGCAGGATTCAATGAGTAAATGAGAGAATTACAGTAAAGGAAGTTAATAGAGAAACGGAAGATCAAAACTGATGGATTGGCCACATGATGAGGGCAAGAGATGATGGATAGCCAGTGTATTCTGATATAAAATGCAAGCATGGAGGAGCCCCTGGCATGTTGGGAGGACCCTCCGCAGCGAACCTGAAGGAAGGCATTGAGAAGAATTGTACCGGATAGGAGGCAACACCTCCCCACACTGGGGGGAGACACACATTTCTGAGCACAGAGGCCCTTTGGCACATTGGAGTAGTGGTCAATGATTGACATTTACCCATCCACCTTCTCTTCCTGGGTCTCCCATTGGAATATACACTCCTTGGAGGCAAGAACTGTCCCCCTGCCCAGCGCCGGGCCACATTCATCAATTCACTGATTGCTTGTTAAGCTGACCAAGGGGACAGGACCGGGAAGCATTTGTAGCTGTAGGGGCAGAAAACTGGCTGGCTTACATGGGACTCAGACCTATGACATCATCGGCATGTTTCTCTAACCAAACACCTCTCCTCCCACCCCTGGTAGCATACACTTCTCAGAACGCGCTTTTTATCTTTTCCACCACAAGTATTTTCCTTCTAGTCACTGAAGTATAAAGACATTTCCTTCTCTACACTCTCAGCAGAACTCCTTGTGCTAGAGATAGCACGTTCCCTCCCTATAAGTACTATTCCTGGCAGAAAACAAAGGGCTGAAACAGAGTCCAAGTATGTGCTGCTTGTTGAGGAAGGAATTTTGCAATGCCATTTTTGAATCAAACTCAACATCCAGACTATAGTGTTATTATTGTGGGACGGCACTTAATATTGTCCTACTATAGAATGTGAGACTGGCTGCTATTATTATTGTAGGATGGCACTTAATATCGTCCTACTATAGAATGTGAGACTCGTTGCTATTATTATTATTGTAGTATGGCACTCAATATTGTTGTACTATAGAATGTGAGACTCATTGCTATTCTTATTATTGTAGGACAGCACTTAATATCATCCTACTATAGAATGTGAGACTCGTTGCTATTATTATTGTAGGATGGCAGTCAATATTGTTGTACTATAGAATGTGAGACTGGCTGCTATTATTATTGTAGGATGGCACTTAATATCATCCTACTATAGAATGTGAGACTGGATGCTATTATTATTATTGTAGGATGGCACTTAATATTGTCCTACTATAGAATGTGAAACTCATTGCTATTATTATTGTAGGATGGCACTTAATATTGTACTATAGAATGTGAGATTCATTGCCACTACACTTCAGCTATCTTCTCCCCCTCTCCCTGTTGAGTTCCTCCTGGAACATTTATTTTGGGAAGAATCCAGACCAGCCATCCTTCATTTTCTGGACTTGACCACCATGTCCCAAGGCAGGTACCATCCCCGTATTACCTTTCAGCTCCCTTTCATGTGTTGTCTTTTACTGTTAGAATGTAAGCTCTTGCAAGGCAGACACTGTCTTTCTTTTAGTTTTCACTTGTATCCTCAGAACTTAGCACAATACCTGGTACTGTGGGATTCATTCATATATTCCCATAAGTTTGCTACAGAGGGTCACCCAAAGTGCTGAGGGCTTTTCCTTCTCTTCTCTTACTATCATGTGGAATCCAGTTGAGCACCTGAGCTATCACTAAGCCATACTGGCTGCTTGCATACCAGCCTCCTCTTTAGCTTCACCCCCACTGGAACTTGGACTCTCAATTCTTGACCACAGATTTGGATCAACAAGTTTTCACCCAATTGAATCAGCAAGGGGAGAAGCTCTCAGAGCTCTCAGCCCTCACACCATCTGTAAACTGGTAACAACCCAGAAAATAAGCTGAGAATAATATCAAGGAAGGACTAAAGTTTAAGAGGTTACCCTAACTTCCCAGAAAACAGAGCCTACTCATAATTAGATGGGAAAAATGAGCAAGCAACAAAAAAAAGCACCTAATTCTAAAGAATTTTTATGGAAAGAACAAGGTACAGATGCAGAAGGGGACAGTAAAAGTAAAGCAAAAACATGCAAATTCCAAAAGAAAATATTAACTGGACACAGAGTCTGGAAGAACTTCAAAAAACAATTAAGAGAGGCAGAGAAAAAGTGGGGAAGAGAAATGAAAGTGATGCAAGAAGAAAGGACAAGTTTTCACCTCATCTTATCTGGTCCATACTACTTTCTGACCATTTGCAAATCTATTATATACCCTCTTCTTTGCCAGCTTCTCTTACCAATTCTTTCACCTTTAAATATGCTGTTTTTCTCTTTTATAATGTAAGCTGTTTGAGGGCAAGATTTATCTTGTTTTATTTCTATCCTTAGCGCTTAACACAGTGCCTTATACATAGCAAATACTTTATAAATGGTTTAGCTTTTATCCACTCATTTCACTGGCTATCCCTTGCTTTTGCTTTATGTTACTTTCTTTTTTTTTTTTTTAAACCCTTGTACTTTGGTGTATTGTCTCATAGGTGGAAGATTGGTAAGGGTGGGCAATGGGGGTCAAGTGACTTGCCCAGGGTCACACAGCTGGGAAGTGGTTGAGGCCGGGTTTGAACCTAGGACCTCCTGTCTCTAGGCCTGACTCTCACTCCACTGAGCTACCCAGCTGCCCCTTGCTTTTGCTTTAGAAAAAGAAAAATGAACCCAAAATGATTTTCTGTGGACCATGAGTTTATAATATATTTTAAATAATTTATCTTTATTTTATTCCAATAACAAATTTACAAGTTTTCCAAAGTTGCAGGATTCATTTTGTCTCACTCCCCCTTCCCAGAGTTGACAAGCAATTCCACAGGGTTTTACATGTATTATCACTCAAAATCCATTTCCATATCATCCATTTTTGTAATAGAGTAATCTTTTAAAACCCAAACCCCAAATCATATACCCCAAATAAACAAGTGATAAATCATATGTTTTCATCTGCATTTCTACAATGAGTTTATAATATTAATGTTGATTATATGACATCAGAAGTCAGCATCAAAAATCATACTTTTTTGGCCATGGTTACTGCCTTTGTCCCAGAACTATATTATCCGAGTAGCTGTGGTGCAAGTATATGATGATAGAATTGATCAAACGCTGTAGATAAAACAATATAATCCTATTCTTGAGAACTAATAACTCACATTTCTGTGATGCTTTTACGTTTTTGGGGGATGGAGGATCAATAGTAGCTTTATTCAATTTCTCAAAGGTAATTACAGATTTAATGACTCCAAGCTTTTCCCTGAAACTGTGGTCCATCTTTTTAATATTCTTCAGATGATGCTATATGACTAGAAACAATAGTGGGCTGAAGCTAGCTCCAGAGAGCTGATGGTTAAATTGTTAAATTTTCAGTATGAGGATTTTCACCTTGGAAATTAGCAAACACTACAAATCAGGGCAAGATTTACAGCTGTTGTTTTTTAAAATCCTTTCCTTTTGTCTTAGAATAAATACTGTGTATATTGGTTCCAAGGCAGAAGAGTGGTAAGGACTAGGCAATGGGGGTTAAGTGATTAGGAAGTATCTGAGGCCAGGTTTGAATCTAGGACCTCTTGTCTCTAGGGCTGCCTCTCAATCCACTCTGCCTCATAATTTAGTCTTTAGAAAGTGATGGAGAAAATGTTAATAATGGAGAGAAAACTTAAAAGTGTGTTGTGAATGTATTTTTCCTCTGACAGCCAGATGTTGATGGGAAAAGCTAATATTGATTTGTATCCTTTTGGCCTCCCAAAACCTTTGGATTTTAAAGCTAAAACAGTTTGATTTTAGGCCTGTAGCTCAAGCTGTCTCTACCTGAGACTATGTTGGGTGTCGTTTTGTTTTATCTATATGTAAAACTAGCATGTAAAAAACTAGCAGGGTAGATACCTGCTCCCTATTTATTTGTAAACAAGGACTTAATTAAGTAATAAAGTCAACTAGTAGTACTAGTAGCTACCATATTGGGGGGAAGCATACCTTGTATAACTGCATGGCTGGGAGGAAGAGGGTCTTGTGTTTGAGTGACTTTTTTTGTTTTGTTTTGTTTTTGCAAAAAAGTCTTTTTTTTTTTAAACTATTCACCTTCCATCTTAGAATCAATCAATACTATGTATTGGTTCCAAGACAGAAGAGTGGCAAGGTCTAGGCAAAATGACTTGCCCAGGATCACACAGCTAGGAAGTATCTGAGGTCCAATTTGAACCCAGGACCTCCTATCTCTAGGATTGACTCTCCATCTATTGAACTACATTGATGACCTCATAAGAACATTTTAAGAAATTAAAAGCCTCAGTTCATGACCATTTTCCTTCCAGAAAGACATTTGGATTTCTTAAGTCCTTGATTGATCCTGATTTGCATAGAATTCTTTGATAATAATTAGGCTGGACTGTGTGACCGTGAGCAAGTCACTTGACCCCCATTGCCCACCCTTACCACTCTTCCATCTAGGAGCCAATACACAGAAGTTAAGGGTTTAAAAAAACAAACAAACAAACAAAAAATAATTAGGCTGGAGTACTTTGCTGAAAATATCTAAAATATAAGTGGATCATTCCTCTTGAAAGCTGAATGGGAGAAAAAGAGCCTGTCATAAGAGTCAAATGAGAATGTAAAATGTCGAAGCATGACAATTCCAAAATCCCTGGTTTGCATGAAGTTTTTCATTTCTACATATTGGCATATGTTTGTTGTTGTTCACTTGTTTCACCTGGGTCCTACCCTTTAAAATTTTTTCATTTATTTAATTAATTTAGAATATTTTTCCATGTTTCCATGATTTTCATGTTCTTTCCCTCCCCTCCTCGCTCCCCCATCCCAGAGTCGATGAGCAATTCCACTGGGTTTTCCATGTATCATTATTCAAAATCTGTTTCCATATTATTACTATTTGCACTAGGGTGATTGTTTAGAGTCTGCGTCCCCAGTCATATCCCCACTGAACCGTGTGACCAATCATATGTTTTTCTTCTGCGTTTCTACTCAGTTGGATCCTCCTCTTGGTGATCCTATTTGGGGTTTTCTCAGCAAAGATGCTGGTGTGGTTTGCCATTTCCTTTCCTAGCTCATTACATATGAAGAAATGGAGGCAAACAAGGTTAGGTGTCTTGTCCACGGTGACACGGCTATTTAGTGTCTCGAGGCTGATGAAGACATGATCTCATGAAGATGAGTCTTCCTGACTTGAGGTTTGGCCCTCTGTGCCCTAGCTAGCTGCCCTGGGGTGTGTATTGGCCGATAATAAATCAGGGACCACACGTCATATATTGTCACTCATTCCAGCCATCTCTTGGCATTTGGGGGTTGTCCAAGCTCCATGATGGAGGAAGCATTCAGGAATAGTTTCTAGTGTCCCTATCTTCTCACTGACACCAACTTCAGCTATGACCTCTGGCTACAAAGAGGTTTATATCCCTCTTCTTCCTGTGTGTCCTTAGAGTTTCATGTGGCTGCCTTCTGTTTCATCAGGGCATGAGATAGAATCACTTGAAAGTCTTCTCCCTTGGATTGTTTGTTATGTGAACATAATGCTCTTTTTTTTTTTTAATTATGAGCAATTGTAATTCAAAAGGCTTGTTCAGGTACAGAGAGGACTAGAGGGCCCTCTGAGGTCCCTTCCAATGCAGCAGTTTTGGGAACATGTCCAAAAGAATTCAGTGAACATAGAACTTTATTTACAGTTCTCCTTCCCTTCTGATCTTTTCTTTGTTAGTGTAGATACATGTATTTTTGCTGGGGAATCATAAGATGTTAGATCTGGAAAAGCACCAAAAGTCATTCAGTCAGAGCAAGGACAAGGAAGTGACTTGTCCAAGATCCCAGAAGCTAGTTAGTAGCAGAACTGAGATAAGAGCCTGGGTTTCTCTTCTCTTCATTCAGTCAGTGTTTTTTCCATTATACCAAACTGTTTCCCATGGTTGTAATTCTTATAGATGTGGGACTTTGTGCTCCTTTTTTCCTATTTAATATTATCTCATAGGAGCAGATTCAGTGGATGCCTCATAGGCATTGCAGATACATGTCCAAAATAGAACAGGTTCTCTTTCCTTGTAAACTCTCTCTTGATTTCTATTGAAGGCACCATCTTTGTTCTAGTTACTGGTCTTGTAATCTTGGAATGATTGTCACCTCTTCACCTTTCCTCACTCACTCCTCACATCCAATCAGTTGGCAAGACTTTCTTATTCTATCTCTGTAATCAATCAAAGAGTATTTAAGTGCCTGCCCATGTTGGGTGCCATACTTGATGATAAAGATAGAAAGAGAAAATCAAAAGTGCCTGCCCTCAGGGAATTTGCATTCTACTGGGATATAGTAGGAAAGGTCTTGTGTAGGAAATTACACTTGAGCTGATCTTTGAAGGAAACTAGGAACTCTTCTTAATCCTTAGTTTTCAAATGGGACCAATGACATCACAGGGTGATGCCTTTTTTTTTAATCCAGCACTCTTGAAGAATAGAATTTAAAAAATTTTTAAATTTAATTTATTAATTTATAACATTTTCCCATGGTTATAGGGTTCATGTTCTATCCCTCCCCTCCTCCCACCTCCTCCCATAGCCCACACACAATTCCACTGGGTTTTACATATGTCATTGATCAAGACCAATTTCCATATTATTGATATTTGCATTAGAGTGTTAATTTCAAGTCAATATCCCTAATTATATCCCCATCCACCTATGTGATTAGGCAGTTGTTTTTCTTCTGTGATTCTACTTCCACAGTTCTTCCTCTGAATGTGAATAGCATTCTTTCTCATAATTCCCTCAGAATTGTCCTGGGTCATTGCATTGCTGCTAGTACAGACGTCCATTACATTCGATTTTACCACAGTGTTTAACACAGTCTCTGTGTACAACGTTCTTCTGGCTCTGCTCCTTTCACTCAGCATCAATTCCTGGAGGTCTTTCCAGTTCACATGGAATTCCTCCAGTTCATTATTCCTTTGAGCACAATAGTATTCCATCACCAACAGATATACAAGGTGATGTCTTGACTCTTGGGTGAATCAGATTTAAGTAATGCCAAGTTGCACAAAGTTGGCAGTCTCTCTCTCTTCTGAAATCATCCAAGTCTAGTGGCAAGGCGAAAGTCAGAATGACTGGTAATGGCCTGTGAAGCAGTGAATGCTTTGGCATCTTGGATGCCTGACCAAGTTCTATGTGCTCCACAGAGCTTGCTTTAGTCACTCTCATAGCTATTGGAACAAATCGTTCTCATCCATCCATTCTGTTCTGGATATTTTTGTGTACTTGGTGTAGACACCCCCCTAGGTCACTGAAATGTTTGAGGCCTATCAATCACCCTCCACCTTTCTTAGCCCTTCTGCCAAGAAAGTTTTATTGGGAATTCTAAGAATCAGATGGAAGGAGAGAGTATGTTCTAGGCATGGGGATGATCAGTTCCAAAGTACAGCCATGGGAAATGGAACATTGTATGTGAGGAACAGAGAGGAAGTCAGCTGAATTGGATCAAAGATTGCATGAAGGGGCTTACTATATGCTTAATTAATGAATTAATTAATATGATTAGTATGTGATAAGGCCAGAAATACAGATTGGAGTCAGGTTATAAAAGGCTTTAAATGATAAATAGCAGGGTTTGTGTTGATTCTAGAGTTAATAGAATTGTAGATTTAGGGCTGGAAGGAATCTCACAGGTCATCCAGTCTAAGTCCCTCATTTTCCATGTAGCCTATACAGGAAAAATAATGAGAGCAATTTTCTGATCTAATACTGACTTTGTTGTAAGAGCTGTAAATCACAAAGTCAGGGTCAGAGACACTCCCAGCATGGTCTAAGACACTGGGATACAGAAATAGCAAGTATTTATAGTCTATGCAAAAGAGTCAGATTACATAAACTCTCCCTGGGGAGGGGGGGGTTAGCTGAATATTTCTTCTCAAGAAGGGGCAACCAGAATTTCATCTTTTAGAAGGTTTTCTTCTTTAAGAGGGTAAAGTTTTTCTTTATTTTCTTATGGGAGTAGATTATATAGCCTCTGTTATAATGTAGAACTAGCCAAGGTTATCCTGCAGCTGAGATGTCATAAATCCTCAGCTTTAGGCACGTCTGGACACATTCCAGGAAGATAAAAGACATGCACAAACTCCCCAAAGAATTTCAGAGAATTTTCATTATTATTTTACTCAGCCTATGATTATTAATTATTGATCTCACAAATAATTATTTAATCAATGGATAATTGGGATTATTCCTTACAACTAATCACTAAACTACTGATTATCTAATAGGATTGCATGCAGAACATATTCAACTCTGAGGAGACATTAAACCAGTGGTTCCCAAACTTTTTTGGCCTGCTGCCCCCTTTCCAGAAAAAATATTACTTAGCACCCCCTGTCACATTCTATCACGGCCCCCTTACAGTTATTCACTGCCCCCAAATGCACCTGTGGCCATCACTGCCTCCCTGGACCACTGCAGCACCCACCAGGGGGCGGTGGCACCCACTTTGGGAATCACTGCAAACGATTTATATAAATCAAAGTTGCTTCATTGAATTATCCTTTACAAGCCTAAACATACAAGCCGTAAATCCTCTAACTCCAAATCCATTGTTCACTTTATTGTATTGTCCTCATTCCTGGGAGATGAGGTAGAGATAGAATTGATACAACTTGGCATCTGATTGGATACACAAGATGAGGGAGAGTGAGATAGGCAGTGAGACAACTAAAAATTATTAAGCACCAAAATGTGTCAGGTACTTTGCTATGTTTTGGGAGAACAAAGACAAAAAGAAAGATAGTTTCTGACCTCAAGGAGCTTACACTTTAATGGGAGGAGATAATATATTAAAGGGATCTGAAGAAGGATGAGGAGAGGAAAAAGGTATGAGTAGGGACAAGATAGTGAAATATGGAAAGTAAGAAGTACAGCTGGGAGGGAAATGAAGAATGACTGGCCTGGGCCTCAAAGTAGTGACCCCAGATAATCAGCAAAGAAATTAAATGTGAAAATTAATAGTAAAATGGCCAGATACAAAGTAAAACTACCCAATCAGTTTTTTATTATTATAATAAAAAGATAATAGTTCATATTTTAACAAAAGAGAAATTACATTCAAATAATTACTAAATACATAAACTATTTTGAAGTATATTTTCTTTTTTTTTATACAGGTCACTGACTTTATTTATAATTCAACAATCTATTTTTAAAATTTTTCCATGGTTACATAAATCTTGTTGTCTTCCTCTCCTCTTCTTTCTCCCCTCCTGGATTGAAAGCAATTCCCCTGGGTTACACATGTATTATTACTCAAAACTCATTTCCATATTATTTATTTTTGTAATAGAGTAATCTTTTAAAACCAAAACCCCAAATAATATATTCATATAAATAAGTAATAAATCATGTTTTCTTCTGCATTTCTACTCCCACAGTTCTTTCTCTGGATGTGGACAGTGTTCTTTCTCATAAGTCCTTCAAAGAAATAGGTCTTGAACAATGACACATGTAAAACCCAGTGAAATTATGAGTCAGCTATGGGAGGGAGGTAGGAAAGAACATGAATCTTGAAACCATGGGAAAATATTCCTAATTAATCAATCAATCAATTAATTAATTTTCCCCAAATTCAAAATAAATAAATCAATAAATTAATTCTCAAAAAAAAAAAAAGGCCCTCAGAATTATCCTTGGTCTTTGCATTGCTTTTAGTAGCCAAATCAATTACATTTGATCGTCCCACAATGTTTCAGTTACAGTGTATTATGTTCTTCTGGTTCTGCTTATTTCACTCCATATCAGTTCATATAGGTCTTCCCAATTCTTATAGAAATTAAGCAGTTCATCATTCCTTATAGCACAATTGTATTCCATTGCCATCGTATACCACAATTTGTTCAGCCATTCCCTAATCAAGGGACATTTCCTCGTTTCTAATTTTTTTTCACCACAAAAAGCACAGCTATAAATATTTTTCTACAAACAGAATCTTTCCCATTTAAAAAAATCTCTGTGGGATACAAACTAGTAGTAGTATTGAGGGATCAAAGGACATGCATTCTTTTAAAGCCCTTTGAGCATAATTCCAAATTGCCTTTAAGTATATATTTTCTGAGATACATTAAAGTCACCCATAAAATAGAATAAAAATTGTTCTTTCCAGAAATAAAGAAATTTTTTGTAATTAGACATTTATTACTTATGGTTGGGTAATGCTAATTCAATAAAATTGTGATAAAAAAATACAAGTTTACTGATTTAGGGCTATATAAATTAAACTACCAATGAGTTATTTTCTAAAACAAGACCAAATAATAGCAAAATCCATTTGGAAGAATAAAATGTCTGGAATTCAAACAGAAGAAAAACAACTGCTTGAACACATGGGTTGATGCGGACATGGTTGAGGATGTAGACTCGAAACGACCACACCAAAGCAACTATCAATAATATGTAAATACGTCTTGATTGATCACACATGTTAAAATTAGCGGAAATGAGCGTTGGCTATGGGGGGGGGTACTTGGGGGGGTGAAGGGGAAAGTAAAAACAAGAATCATGTAACCATGGAAAATTTTTCTAAAAAAATAAAATATTTAAATCTAAAAACACACACACACACACACACAAAAATCTCATTTTCTAAGGGAAAATAAATCTGTTTACTGATTTAGGGCTATATAAATTAAACTACCAATAAGTTATTTTCTAAAACAAGACCAAATAATAGCAAAATCCATTTGGAAGAATAAAATGTCTAGAATTCCAACAGAAATAATGAAAAAAGATAGGAATAAAGTTTCTGGGTCTCAGAGCATATTACAAAACCCTCTGACTGGTTAAAAAATAGAAAAATAACTTAGTTGAACACACTAAATAAGCAAAGATCAGAAATATCTGAACTCAATAGCTCAGTGTTCAATAAACCTAAGAACAAAAACTCTCAGGAAGACAGCCTATTTGAAGAGAATTCTTGGGAAAATTGGACAACAGTTTGTTTTTTTTTTTTAAATGTAGACTACTATTTTACATTGTATTCCACAATAGGTTTCAAATAGATAACTGATCTAGATATAAAATGTCTTAACAAAAAATTTTGGAAGCAGACAAAAGAAAAAACCTTTCACAACTTGGATAAAGGGGAGAATTTTTAGACAAAGAATCATAGTTATCATAAAAGGGAATATAGACAATTTTGGCTACATAAAATTTAAAAAGCAAAATGAATGCAGCTATTATACAAAGGAAGATTTTGACTAGGAAAAACACATTTATATCAGATATCTCACTCAGATAAAATTCTAAGATAAGCAATACAAATATATAAGAACAAGAACTATTTAAAAAAAAGTTGTCAAAAGAATTGTAAATCTTCAACCATATGAAATATTGCTCCAGGTCATTGATAACAAGAGAAATAAAAATTAACATTACTCTGAGATCTTACCTTCAATTCAGAAAATTTGCAATGATGATAAAAGACAGAAATAATTGTAAAAGGGATTTGGGAGGACTGGTATGTTAATACACTGCTGACAAAGTTGTAAAATATCCTCACTGATCTAGAAAACAATTTTGAATAAGTAGAAGGATCAAAGACAAAGAAAAATTTAATTAGATAAAATAGTCATAACAAAACTCTTTGTGGTAGCAGAAAAGAAAAGAAAAATGAAAAACTGTGAGGTTCCATTATTTGGGAAATATCTGAACAAATTGGTTTGACATTCTTAACTAATAAATTTTGGTTCATAATAATTACTTCTTCCCTTTATAAATACTAAAAAATCCAAAGCTTTACAAACCCAATTTTAGAATTTTATCAGGAACCATGTCAAAATCATTTCACTCTCCTGAGCTTGTTTCCTCAACTGTGAAATGAGTGATACAGTCTAGATTAACTCTTTTTATGGTCTGTCCTAGAACTAGTTTCTTTGGCATTTTGCGGATAGTGATTAAATTTTATTTCTTTGTTGGATTAAAAAAAAAACCCATAATTTATCAACAACATCCTTTTTTAAAGGGTCATCTCTTATGCTGAAAGTGGTCCAAGTGATGGCATCATTCCTTAAATGAAGCATGAAACAACTTTACAGGAGATGGAATTACATAGCCAAAGATGGAAAACATCTGTTTCGGTTTTTTTCCCCCTTCTTGGCTATTTCTTTTTTTTTCACTAACTTGTCTACCCTATGTCATCACAAGAAATTTTTAAAAATTCCATGACCAAATGATTATGACTTCTGATTCCTAAAGAACCTTTTCATTACATTCTGTGTATACTTCTCAAACTTTGAAATTAATACTGGATAACATTCCTAATAGTCTTCCATTATTATTTCTATTATTTATTATTTCTATTATTATTTCTAATAGTGACATTCTGATGTTTAACTGCATTCAAAATACAGAAATGAGAATTGGAAGGAACCTCAGCAGTGTTATAATATATAACCACTTCCACCACAAAGAATCCCCATTTCACCTTACCCAACTAGTGGTAAGTTAAATTAGCTTCTTTGGCATTAAAGATTATTTATTTTATTTATTCATTATTTATTATTATTTGCTTAAAGATCTCCAAGGTGAGATAACCTACCACCTCTAGAGGCAACCCATTCTACTTTCTTTATGAAGTTTTTCTTGAAGTTCAATCCTAGATTTGCTTCTTTGTAATTTCTAGTCATTTGCTCTCAGGTGCCAACATAAGAGGTAGCCTAGACCAGAAATGTTAAGCTCAAGTAGAAATGGAGACTATCAATGCATGGAGAGCAGGTAGGTGGCACAGTGGACAGAGTGCTAGACCTGAAGTCAGGAAGACTCGTCTTCCTGAGTGCAAATCTGGCCATAGACACTATCTGTATGACCCTGGGCAAGTCACTTAACCATATGTTGGCTTCACTTTCCTAATCTGTCAAATGAGTTGGAGAAGGAAATGGCAAACCACTCTAATATCTTTACTAAGAAAATCCCAGATGGGGTCACAGAGGGTCTGATGTGACTGAACAACAACAATCCTTGCATAAGGTTTCCTTCAGGCTGCATGTCTTAAAATGGAACGTTAAATATGTTTTATTGTATTTTTGTCTATCATATTCAAAATTTGCCAATTGTATTTTAATATGGTTCAGCCTAGCCTGCAGACAATGGGTTTGATACATTTGGTTTACGCTATTTTCTTTTCTTTCCATTCATTCTAAATTCAACTTATACTTTTTTAAATGGTGATTTGAATTTTCTATTTCTTTTTATTTGCATTAGGTTACTTGAATGGCTTTGCCATTTCCTATTCCAGCTCATTTTACAAATGAGGAAACTGAGGCATACGGGATTAAGTAAATTGAACAAGGTCACATAGCCAGTAAATGTCTGAGGTGGGATTTAAACTCAGATCTTCCTGCCTCTGGGTCCTGCACTCAATCCACTGTGCCACCTAGCTTTCCCTTTAGTAACAATAACAAATTCATCAGTCCTGGTATGGAACTCTATCCTCGGTGGCAGTGATCAATGCCCTGAGTCTGTGTGAGAGTCAAGGTGGAATTGGTGAGTATACAAAAGAGAGCTTCATTCTCCTCAGTCTTCTTCAAGTTTTCTTCAAGTCACTTCTGGCTTTTGGTTTTGAGGGAGAAGTTGTCAACCAACTTCAAGGTTGCTGAAGGAGAAGATTCTGGAAATCTCGAAGGAGAAGCCCAAGGTCTCTGCCTTGCCCTTTACACATGATCAGGTCATTGATTTCGATCAATAAGGGGCTAGTCCCATACCATTGGACTTTGAGACTGGAATTACATTCATTTTTTTAGAGTTAAAATTTTTCCTCTAGACTGTTTTAGCTACATTGCAATCTACATCATAATAATGATATTGTTTCATTGCCATTGTATCTTTGTGCATAATGTAGTTTTTGTGTCTTTCTTGACATTTTTAATTTTTAATCTACCTTTTCTGATAGCATAATTATAACCCTTGCTATAGTTCAACTCCTTCCGTCCATTTTGTTTCACTGTACATCTCATTTCAGTCTCTCTTTCATTCTGTAGGACTTTATATTTTAAATAATTTTCTTGTATGCAGCAATTTATCTCTCCTGCTATTCTCTTTTGTTTTATTGGAGAAATTAATCCTTTTACATCTAAAGTGATATTTTTTCATTCTTAGGTTGGCATTTTCTTTCATTTAGCTTGCATTAACTTTTACTTCTTCCTTTTTAAAATTACCATTTTGTTTGGGTGAGAAATATTGCTTATGTTCATTTGTTACTAGTCTTTTCCCCCAGACTCCTTCCCATTTATGGACCATATCCCAATGACTTAACTTGAAAAAAAAATTTTTTTTCACTTATTGACTTATTCCATCCCACTTACTTCTATCTTTTTGTCTTTCCTCTTCCCACCCATATATGAGAGAGGTTCAAAATCCTTCCTGTTTCCCCTTCACTGGCCTGCTTCTCTTTACCTGGAGTCTGTGAACTTGATAGTTGTATTCACTGTAATTGGATTCCTTTGCAATCCTAGGTATTTTGTTTTATGCTTTTAAAAATATTATTCTGAGGAAGGATCTATATACTTGACTAGACTGCTAAGAAATCCATGAAACAAAAAGGTTAAAAACCTCTAACTCTAGCAGGTTATTCTGAATTCTCTTCTTTCATTAAAGGGCTATATGCTGACATTATTCGTTTTATATTTCTCAGAAAAGTTTGGTCTTCTGGAAGACAAAAGATTAACTTTTTCCTTAGTATTCTGGTATTAGTGTTTTACATCTTTCCTCCCTAACTTTACTTTCTCTTTCTTTTTCACTAAGAATAGTTTTTAATTAAGGCTACATATAAAATTGAGACAACAAATAAAATTAAACAGAAAATCAAGCATTTATGAAAACTAAATGTTATCAGATAGAAGTTAAAAAAATAAACATTACCAGATGAGAGAGGCATGGTTGCCATATAATATTATGACAAAAAATTTGGGGGTTTTAGTGAACTTTAAGCTCAATGTGAGTCAATAGCAGGATTTGGCAGGCCAAAAATCCTAATCCTGGGCTCAAGAGAAGCATGTCATTAAGTATCTGAAGGACTGGCTTCAGAGACAGAAGCAGGAGTAAGATGAAAGGTACAAGAGGTCAATTTAAGCTTGTTATAAGGAAAAATCTTTATACTCTGTATTTTAAGGCAAAATTGTGAGATACAATGGATTCAACCACAATTTCAAAGGACTCATAATGAACCATGCCATTCACCTCCTGATGGGGGAAATTATGGACTCAGAGTGAGAACTGAAGCATTTCCTTTTTTTGGACATGACTAATGCAGAAATTTGTTTTGTTTGTACGTATTGTAGTGAGTTCTGTTTTTTGTTTTTCACATTTTTAATGGGTAGGAGGGGGGAGATAGGAGAGAGGGAATTTGGAGCTAAAAATTAAATAACAAATGTGTAAGAATCAGGTTATTAATATATAAGCATTTCTGCTTAGAGAGAGGTAGATAGGAAGTTTCCTCTGACAATCAGAATTCTCTGTGACCTAAGCAATTTCCATTTATGTTTTATTTGTTGTTGTTCAGTCATTTTTTTAGTCATGTCCAGCTCTTCATGACTCTTTTTGGGGTTTTCTTGGGAAAGATGCTGAAGTGGTTTTCCATTTCCTTTTCCAGATCATTTGACAGATGAGAAATTGAGGCAAACAAGGTGAAATGACTTGCCCAGGGTCACATAGCTACTAAGTATCTGAAACCAGATTTGAACTCGGGAAGATGAGTCTTCTTGACTCCAGGCCCAGTACCACATTGCTTCCCCAAAATGTTATCTTCATTTATTTATTTATTTATTTTCAGATTTAAATATTTTATTTTTTTAGAAAAATTTTCCATGGTTACATGATTCTTGTTTTTACTTTTCCCTTTACCCCCACCCCCATAGCCAACGTGCATTTCCACTGGTTTTGCCACGTGTGATCAGTCAAGACTTATTTACATATTATTGATAGTTGCATTGGTGTGGTCATTTAGTGTCTACATCCCCAACCATGCCCACATCAACCCATATGTTCAAGCAGTTTACTTCTGTGTCTCCACTCCTACAGTTCTTCCTCTGAATGTGGGTAGCGTTCTTTTCCATAAATCCCTCAGAATTGTCCTGCATCATTGCATTGCTGCTAGTACAGAAGTCCATTACATTCTCTTTTATCACAGTGTATCAGTCTTCGTGTACAATGTTCTTCTGGTTCTGCTCCTTTCGCTCTGCATCAATTCCTGGAGGTCTTTCCAGTTCACATGGAATTCCTCCAGTTTATTATTCCTTTGAGCACAATAGTATTCCATCACCAGCATATACCACAATTTGTTCAGCCATTCCCCAATTAAGGGACATTCCCTCGTTTTCCAGTTTTTTGCCACCAGAAAAAGTGTGACTATAAATATTTTTGTACAAGTCTGTTTATCCATGATCTCTTTGGGGGTACAAACCCAGCAATACTATGGCTGGATCAAAGGGTAGACAGTCTTTTAGAGCTCTTTGGGCATTGTTCCAAATTGCCATCCAGAATGGTTGGATCAGTTCACGAATCCACCAGCAATGCATTAATGTCTCAATTTTGCCACATCCCCTCCAACATTCAATACTCTCCCCTACTATAATTTTAGCCAATCTGCTAGGTGTGAGGTGGTACCTCAGAGTTGTTTTGATTTGCATTTCTCTAATTATTAGAGATTTAGAACACTTTCTTATGTGCTTATTGATAGTTTTGATTTCTTTATGTGAAAATTGCCTATTCATGTCTCTTGCCCATTTATCAATTGGGGAATGGCTTGAATTTTTATACAATTGATTTAGCTCCTTATATATTTGAGTAATTAGACCTCTGTCAGAGTTTTTTGTAGTAAAGATTTTTTCCCAGTTTGTTGTTTCCCTTCTGATTTTGTTTGCATTGTTTTTGCTTTTACAAAACCTTTTTAATTTAATATAATCAAAATTATTTATTTTACATTTTGTAATTTTTTCTAACTCTTGCTTGTTTTTAAAAGTTTCCCTTTCCCATAGATCTGACAGGTATATTATTCTATGTTCACCTAATTTTCTTATAGTTTCCTTCTTTATATTCAAGTCATTCACCCATTCTGAATTTAGCTTGGTGTAGGGTGTGAGATGTTGATTTAAACCTAATCTTTCCCATATTGTTTCCCAATTTTCCCAACAGTTTTTGGCAAATAGTGGAGTTTTGTCCCCAAAGTTGGGCTCTTTGGATTTATCACACACTGTCTTATTGATGTCACTTACCGCAAGTCTATTCCACTGATCCTCCCTTCTGTCTCTTAGCCAGTACCATATCGTTTTGATGACCGCTGCTTTATAGCATAGTTTAATAATATCTGGTACTGCTAGGCTACCTTCCTTCACATTTTTCCATTATTTCCCTTGATATTCTTGATCTTATGTTCTTCCAAATGAACTTTGTTATAGTTTTTTCTAAGTCAGTAAAAAGTTTTTTGGTAGTTTCATAGGTATTGCACTAAATAGGCAAATTAATTTGGGTAGAATGGCCATTTTTAATATGTTAGCTCATCCTACCCATGAGCAATCAATGTTTTTCCAATTGTTTAGATCTAGTTTTAATTGTTTGGAAAGTGTTTTGTAGTTGTGTTTGTATAATTCCTGGGTTTGTTTTGGTAGATAGATTCCTAAGTATTTTATATTGTCTAGGGTGATTTTAAATGGTGTTTCTCTTTCTAACTCTTGCTGCTGGGATGTGTTGGAAATATATAGAAATGCTGATGATTTATGTACATTTATTTTGTATCCTGCAACTTTGCTAAAGTTGTTGATTATTTATATTAGCTTTTTAGTTGATTCTCTAGGATTTTTTAAGTAGACCATCATATCATCTGCAAAGAGTGATAGCTTAGTCTCCTCATTGCCTATTTTAATAACTTCAATTTCTTTTTCTTCTCTAATTGCTACTGCTAGTGTTTTTAGTACAATGTTAAATAATAGAGGTGATAGTGGGCATCCTTGTTTTACTTCTAAAAGTGAAGAAGAAGGCTTCTAATTTATCCCCATTGCATATGATGCTTGTTGATGGTTTTAGATATATACTGTTTATTATTTTTAGGAAAGGTCCTTCTATTCCTATACTTTCTAGTGTTTTCAATAGGAATTGATGTTGTATTTTGTCAAAGGCCTTTTCAGCATCTATTGAGATAATCATGTGGTTTTTGTTGGTTTGCTTGTTGATATGGTCAATTATGTGAATGGGTTTCCTGTTGTTGAACCATCCTTGCATTCCTGGTATAAATCCCTCTTGAACATAATGAATAACCCTCTTGATCATTTGCTGGAGTCTTTTTGCTAGTATTCTGTTTAAGATTTTTGCATCTATGTGCATTAAAGAGATTGGTCTGTAGTTTTCTTTCTCTGTTTTTGATCTACCTGGTTTTGGGATCAGTACCATATTTGTATCATAAAAGGAGTTTGGTAGAACTCCTTCTTTGCTTATTATGTCAAATAGTTTGTATAGTATTGGAATTAGTTGTTCTTTGAAGGTTTGATAGAATTCACTTGTGAATCCATCTGGTCCTGGGGATTTTTTCTTAGGGAGTTCTTTGATGGCTTGTTCAATTTCTTTTTCTGATATGGTATTATTTAAGTATTCTATTTCTTCTACTGTTAATCTAGGCAATTTATATTTTTGTAAATATTCATCCATCTCACCTAGATTGCTGTATTTATTGTCATATAATTACACAAAATAGTTTTTAATGATTGCCTTGATTTCCTCTTCATTAGAGGTGAGGTCTCCCTTTTCATCTTTGATACTGATGATTTAGTGTTCTTCTTTCCTTTTTTTAATTAGATTTACTAATACTTTGTCAATTTTGTTTTTTCAAAGTACCAGCTTCTAGTCTTATTTATTAATTTAATAGTTCTTTTACTTTCAATTTTATTGATTTCTCCTTTAATTTTTATAATCTGTAATTTGGTCTTTAGCTGGGGATTTTTAATTTGTTCCCTTTCTAGTTTTTTAATTTGCATGTCCAGTTCGTTGATCTTTGCCCTTTCTAATTTGTTAATACATACATTCAAGGATAGACATTTCCTCCTGAATACTGCCTTAGCTGCATCCCACAGAGTTTAGTAGGATATCTCATCAATGTCATTCTCTTCAATGAAATTATTGATTGTTTCTATGATTTCTTCTTTAACTAACTGGTTTTGGAGAATCATATTATTTAATTTCCAATTAGTTTTTGATTTGCCTGTCCAGGTGCCCTTACTAATTATTATTTTTGTTGCATTATGATCTGAGAAGGTTACATTTATTATTTCTGCTCTTTTGCATTTGTTTGCAATGTTTCTATATCCTTTTTCATGGTCAATTTTTGTGAATGTACCATGTGCAGCTGAAAAGAAGGTGTATTCCTTTTTGTCCTTATTTATTTTTCTCCACATATCTATTAAATCTAATTTTTCTAGGATTTCATTCACCTCTCTTATCTCTTTCTTATTTATTTTTTGGTTTGATTTATCTAAATCTAAAAGAGGAATATTTATTTAAATCTAAAAGAGGAATATTTAGATTTCCCACTAGTATGGTTTTACTATCTATTTCTTACTTGAGCTCTGCCAGTTTCTCCTTTAGGAATCTGGATGCTATGGTGTTTGGTGCATACATGTTGAGTACTGTTATTTCCTCATTGTCTATACTGCTTTTTATCAGGATGTAATTACCTTCCCTGTCTCTTTTAATCATATCTATTTTTATTTTGGCTTTGTCAGAAATCATGATCACCACTCCTACCTTCTTTTTCTCATTTGAAGCCCAAAAGATTTTGCTCCAGCCCTTGACCTTAAACCTGTGTATGTCCACCTGTCTCATATGTGTTTCTTGTAGATAACATATGGTAGGATTTTGGTTTCTAATTCACTCTGCTATTTGCTTCTGTTTTATGGGTGAGTTCATCCCATTCACATTCAGAGTTATAATTATCAGTTGTGTATTCCCCAACATTTTGGTATCCTCTTCTAGTTCTATCCCTTCTTCTTATGCTATTTCCTTTTAATCCAGTGGTTTGTTTTAGAACAGTCCCCCTTGTCCCCTCCCTTGATTTACTTTCCCAATCCCCCTCCCTCATTGTTCCCCTCTTTTTATTTTTAAGGCCTAATGAATTCCCTCCCCCCTCTCCTCCCCTCCCTTTTTTGACCTCCTCACTCCCCTCCTCCCCTTGGTTAATCCCTTCTGACTTTCTCAGTAGGGTTAGATAGAATTCTATATCCCAATGAATATAGCTACTCTTCTCTCTCAGAATTAATTCCGTTGAGAGTAAGGTTTAAATATTACCTCTTAATGCTCTCTTCCTCTCCTTCTTATATAATAGTATTCATCCCCTCCCCTTCCCATGCTCTCTTTGCGTGGTATAGAATATCCTATTCTTCTTAATCATTCAAGTTTCTCTTGGTGCCATCTACTATTCACCCTCCCTCTTTTTTCCCCCGCCCCATCTCATCTTAGACCATTTAGTGCTCCAACCTCTCCCTTTGAATAATTATTCTAATTACTATAATAGTAAATACAGTTTTTGAAAATTACACATAACATTACTCTATATAGGAATACAAATAATTTGATCTTATTAAGGCCCTTAAAGAGGCAAATTTAAAAATAAGAGTTTTCTTTCTTTCACCTCTGTTTCTTATTTACCTTTTCAAGTTTCTCTTGGTTTTTGTGGTTGGATATTGAACTTTCCATTCAGTCCTGGTCTTTTCTGTGCAAATACTTGGAAATCTTCTATCTTGTTGAATGCCCATACTTTCCCCTGGAAGTATATAGTCAGTTTTGATCCTTGGTTTTAGACCCAGTTCTCTTGCCTTTCTGAATATCATATTCCAAGTCTTGTGATCTTTTAGTATGGTGGCTGTCAGATCCTGTGTGATCCTGATTGGTGCTCCTTGATATCTGAATTGTCTCTTTCTGGCTTCTTGTAATATTTTTTCTTTTACTTGGAAGCTCTTGAATTTAGCTATTATATTCCTGGGGGTTGTCTTTTCAGAGTCTAGTGTAGAGGGTGATCTATGGATCCTTTTAATGTCTCTATTTCCCTCTTGTTGTAGAACTTCAGGGCAGTTTTGCTGAATAATTTCTTTTAGTATGGAGTCCAAATTTCTATTAATTTCTGCTTTTTCTAGAAGACCAATGATTCTCAAATTGTCTCTTCTAGACCTGTTTTCTTGATCTGTCAATTTCTCAGTGAGATATTTTATGTTTCCTTCTATTTTTTCAGTCTTTTGATTTTGCTTTATTTGTTCTTGCTGTCTTGAGAGATCTTTGGCTTCTACTTGTCCAATTCTAGTCTTTAGAGACTGGTTTTCTGTTATAATCTTATCATTTTCCTTTTTGGTTTGGTCTATCCTGTTTTCCAGCTGTTTAATTTTGGTTTCCAATTGGAAGTTTCTGTCTTTTAACCTGCTAATTTCCTTTTGAGCTATTTCCCAATTCTCTCGCCAAATCTCTTCCATCTTTCTCATGATCTCAGATTTGAACTCTTCAAGAGCTTGTGACCAATTTTCATTTTTTTGGGAAGGTTTGGATGTGATTACTTTTTTGTTCTCCTCTGCTGTTTGCTCTGTTATCTGGATTATTTCTGTGTAAAAGTTGTCGAGGGTTAACAATTTCTTCTTGTTTTTTCTCTTTTGGGGTTCTTGTGACTGGCTTGCCATTATTATTTCTTTCTCAGTCAGAAGTCTGGGTGAGGCAGACAGGCTCTCTGCCTATGGAGCTATGGATCAGTTTTCACCTGAATAACTGCACAGTTTGCCCTCTGAGCTTTATCCTTGTGGCCACAGTTGGTCTGCACTTTCTAGGTTCCTGAGGTCTCAAGTCTAGTTGTTCTCAGGGTTAAGCCTCCTGGTGGTCCCCTTGCTTGTTCCTCTGCCTGAAGCTCCTTTAGCAGCCTCAGGGTGCTGCTTCCACGGTCATGCACCCCTCTGCACTGGTTCCCACCCAAGGTCCGCACCTGTGCTTAGGGTCCAAGTCTGCTCCTGCATCTGTGCCTGCGCTCAAGGTCTGTGTTCAAAGTCTGGTTCTTTAGCCTCTTGGGGTCTTAAGTCTTGCTGCTCTCAGGAGTAGGCCCTGGTGGTACCAGGTAGCTGCCAAGAACTTAATGAATGCCCCAAACTTGCTCTATCTCTTGTGTGTTGGCTTTGGCCCTGTAGGTGGTATGGGGGGAGGGGATTGCTCAGCTCACGTTTTAGTGAGAGCTATTAAACCCTTATAGCATGGAAATGCCCCAATCCCATGTACCTTCAATGCTGCACCCTTTTGGGGGGTCCCTTTGTTCGTCTGGGTTTGTTTTTATGTCCTCTTGAGGAGTCCTATATGTGTGGGTTAGGAGAGGTTAAGCAGCTGCTTTTTACTCTGCCACCATCTCAACCTGGAAGCACCCCAAAATGTTTTAATAGGAGATTATATAGAACTTTCTGCATATTATCATTTTATTACAACAAAACAAAACAAAACAAACATTACTAGCAAAACAAACAAGCAAAACCATTAGTAAAAGCCTTATACAGTGACAAATGAGAATATGTGTCATAAAAGAGAAAACTGATGGCTGCTTGCCCAGATCAATAGGCTTGATTCTGTTCCAGAATTTCAAAAACTGAAATAAAGCCTTGCAAGATAATAATAGCTAGAATTTATATAGCACTTTAAGGTTTATAATTTACAAATATTATCTCATTTTTGCCCTCACACTCGTGGTATGGAGGTACCATTACTATCTTAATTTTAATAGACTGGGAAACTGAGGCAGCCAGTGACTTGCCCAGGATCTCCCCGCTAGTGTCTGAGTCAGGATTTGAGCTCAAGTCCTCCTGATGCTAGGCTCAGTGCTCCTTCTGGATCATCTAACTGCTTATATATATATTGTAGAAAAATGTTGGATGCATTGCCCCATGTGTTTTTTCTACATTTTACTCAAGCTAATGTTAGTAACAGTTATTATTAGACTATTATTATTAATCCAATTTGAATGGGGCTAGAAGTAGGGATTATAGCACAAAGGAAGCTTGTTTTCTATCTCAGCCAGGTCTTACCAGGGTAGAGACAGGTGCGAAAGCTACAGGCATGGAGTACTGTCCAGCTTCCAAGTGATGCTAGAAGGGTTGACCATCTGACTACTTGGACTAACATATCACCTTGAATAAGTGGTCCCATATTACTCCATCAGTTTCTTCTCCTATAAGATGAAGTTAAAACCTCTTCCCTTCCAGGGGATATAACATTTAAAATCTCACTTATTGATAAGTTGTGGAGGAGAAAGTTTGGGGAATTAAATGGTTACATAATATTTTTCTTTTTAAAAAAAACAAACCTCTTAACTTTTTGTCTTAGAATTAATACCAAGTATCTGTTCCAAGGCAGAAGAGCCATAAGAACTAGACAATTGGGGTTAAGTGACTTTTCCAGGGGTCAAATTTGAACCCAAGTCCTCCTGGCTCTAGGACTAACTCTACCCACTGAGTCACCTAGCTGCCTCTTGTTTTTGTTCCTTCATTAAAACTTAGAGCAAAAAATATATATAAATAAATAAATGCAGAGCTTAGAAATCTCACTGGAATGAGAGAACTGTTAAATTTTTCTCAAAAGCTATAGAGGGGCTAGAATGGAGAATAGACCAGAAAAAAAAATTCCAAAAAGAATTTGGATGACAGATCATAGATGTAGAGCTGGAGGGGAACTCAGAGCTCAAGGTGCTCATTTTACAGATGAGGAAACTGAGCCTTCAAAGGTCATACAATTTTCCCATGACCACACTGATAGCAAGGGAGCAGGGATGAGATTCAAACCCTGAGACACTGCAGCAACTGCCTTATTCATGGCAAGATATTGTGTGTATCCACTCAAATTAAATAAAGTATGAGAATTCTCTCAATTGTTCTGTTTTCATACTTTGGGGAGGGTGCAGAGTTAGAGGAGAATTATATAGACCAGGGATACAAAGCAATAAGGTTTTATTACTATCATATTTTAACTCACAAGAGAAAGCTCTGTGACTTAATCAGAGATACCTAAGGCCAGAAAAAAAGGAGACAGGTGGCCCAGTGGATAGAATGCTGGGCTTGGAGTCAAAGAAGTCTGAGTCTGAATCTGACTTTAGATCCTTTTTAGCACTGTAACCTTGGGCAAGTCACTTAATTTCTGTTCCTCTCAGTTTCCTCAACTGCAATATGGGTATAATAATAGCACCTTTCTCTTGTGGTTTTTATGAGGTTCAGTGAGATAAAATTTGTAAAGTCATTTGGAGGTTTTAATGTGCTATATAAAGGTTAGTTATTGTTATTGTTACAGGAGAGAAGCAATGAATATTTCTAGAGTGGGACAGAGAAGATAAATCAGTAAGGATGTTTCCAGGGAGCCTTTCCAGGCCATGGGAAGAGGAATAAGTCTATGGAGGTCCTACTGTAGGTTGTCTCCAGGACTCAGGGCATCCTTATGTCTCTTCTTTTCTTCTCTTTCTCTCTCTCTTTCTCCTCATTTCCATCTCCATTTCCATCTCTGTCTTTCCCTCCCTCTCCCTCCCTCTCCCTCTTCCTTTCTTTTCTCTCTCTCTCTTCTCTCTCTTTCTCTCCCTCTCTTCTTCTTCTTTTTTTTTTTAGAAAAATTTTCCATGGTTACATGATTCATGTTCTTACTTTCCCCTTCATCCCCCCAGATTTCCCCCCCATAGCCAATGCACATTTTCACTGGTTCTAACATGTGTCATCAATCAAGACCTATTTCCATATTATTGATAGTTGCATCATGTCCGCATCAACTCATGTGTTTAAGCAGTTGTTTTTCTTCTGTGTTTCCACTCCTGCAGTTCTTCCTCTGAATGTGGGTAGCGTTCTTTTCCATAAATCACTCAGAATTGTCCTGCATCATTGCATTGCTGCTAGTACAGAAGTCCATACATTCTATTTTACCACAGTGTATCAGTCTCTGCATACAATGTTCTTCTGGTTCTGCTCCTTTCACTCTGCATCAATTCCTGGAGGTCTTTCCAGTTCACATGGAATTCCTCCAGTTCATTATTCCTTTGAGCACAATAGTATTCCATCACTAGCAGATACCACAATTTGTTTAGTCATTCCCTAATTGAAGGGCATCCCCTTGTTTTCCAGTTTTTTGCCACAACAAAAAACTCGGCTATAAATATTTTTGTACAAGTCTTTTTCCCTATTATCTCTTTGGGTTACAAACCCAGCAATGGTATGGCTGGATCAAAGGGCAGGCTCACTCCCTCTCTTCTTGTTCTTGTTCTTGTTCTTGTTCTTGTTCTTGTTCTTGTTCTTGTTCTTGTTCTTGTTCTTGTTCTTGTTCTTGTTCTTGTTGTTCTCCTTCTCCTTCTCTTTCTCCTTCTCCTTCTCCTTCTTCTCCTTCTTCTCCTTCTCCTTCTCCTCTTCTTCTTCTCTCTCCCTCCTCTCTGCCTCTCTTTCTGTCTCCCTCTCTCCCTCCCTGCCCCCCTTTTTAAAAAAATCTTTACTTTCTGTCTTAGTTACAACTCTAAGAAAGAAGGGCAAGGACTAGGCAAAGTGATTTGCTTAGGGTCACACTGCTAGGAAGTGTCTGAGGTCACATTTGACCCCAGGTCCTCCCAACTACAAGTCTGGTATTCTATGCACTGTGCACTGCCCCTCTTCCCACTCTTCTTCTCTTTGTTCTAGACATCTGGATTATTTGGTTATATGAAAGAAGACTAGAGCTTTGATGGAGAGGGGGAATGTTTCCCATTGGTTTTCCATCTGTGATATGCCATGGACAGGAGCCACCAAGGTTGTTTTTTTGTTTTGTTTTTGTTTTTGTTTTTTGCATTTGCAGGACATTTGTAAGAAGAAAGAATCTCAATAGGGGGAGGTTCCTACAGGAGAAAATAGGGTTGAGGAAGTAAAGGGATGTCTGAAGCAGAAATAGTCTGTCAAAAATGATCTGGAAAAACAACCAAATGACACTGAGTTTTTTCAAATTACCACAGAGACAAGAACATGGTCATTTCAATTTTCAGTTTCAATTGAATCATTTCAATTTTCTCAAAGCTTTAGGTTATAACTAGGTCAGGACAACCAGGGCTATCATCCAAGCTACTGAAATTCAGAGGGTACAAAAACCAGAACACACACTCCTTCATCAACTAGAAATGAATTAATTCTTCTTGTTCAACTGAATTTGTCTCAATTGCTTATTATGCTATTTTCACAATATAAATTACAAACTTGCTTTCAGAGGTTTTTCATGCTGTTTGCCCTGCGTGAGGACACATTATTTTGCTACTTGCCTACTTTGTACCCTTGGTGCCAAAATTGCTAGTTACAGCTCTTCCTTAAGCTATTCCCAGAAATAGAGTCTCTCCAAGGATAAGTTGGCTGTAACTTTGAATAATGTCCCCATTAACAACTTGATTTCCACCCAGAGATTAGCTGTACACTGAAGATCTGACTCATTAACCTTTTTTGGCCTCTAATAAAGGTGATCAATTTTAGCTTTTTCATAGCCTTTACAACTGGCTCAGAGGACAGAAATGCTAGGCAACAGGCGAGAGGCGAAGAGGCCCAGCAGTTCTGGGAGTGGTAGCGTTGGTTCTGCTTCCAGCCCAGACCTCACAGACTTCATCCAGGGAGCCAACTAGCACTCACGTGGCAGACAAGCCACTCTGATCCAGGTACAGCAAAACTTGGGGCAAATTCTTTTTCGGTGCCAGAGAGTTCCAACACCCTGAAAATTCACTTTTCCTGTTTGCAAAAAGTAGGAGTCTCTCAGTTTCACAAACATCACCAAAAATAGTTCCAAAGAATGAACAGTACCTTTCACCAGTTGTTATGCTATCTCGATCGTGCCTGTGCATGCATTACCTGCCAGGGTGGCTTTCTAAATGAGACCATTGATTTCCAGGAGCTGGTTCTCTATTTATTATAAATTAATACATGTCAATGCGCCCCCATGACTCAACTGAGAGTGAAGAAGGGCTTGCCTGTCACCATCTCTAAAAGACTAAATGGATTTTATTTTCTCTGCTTGGAGGAACTGAAGGGACTGCATGTGTGGGCCTGACAGGATCAGGCAAATAGAGAGGGAGGGAGAAGAATGTCTTTATCAGGGATAAAACCGTAGGTGCAAAGACAAAGGAAGATGGATGTATACGTCTGTGTATTTATATCGGCGCTCATCTAAATCATTTTTTTTCCTGTGTGGTTGGTGAAAGGAAGATTTCATCTGGAGGCAGAAGACCCAGTTTTGAATCCTGGCACTGTCACTTAGGATCACAGAATGGGAAGTGGAAGAGACTTTGGAAGTTAAAGAGCTCAACCCCCTCTTTTTGGTGATTTTCCGGGATCACACAGCTAGCGTTGTGGACCAGGATACTGGTGGAACTGGGGAGGTGTGAGTTAATTTCTCCCATTTCCTCAATACTGAGTGGTACTGTTGTAAGCAAGGAAGCTGTGGTTCAGATCTGGAGAATCTGGGACTGATTTTGACCCTGCATGCATTGACTTGGGAGCTAGCTGTGTGCCCTTTCTTCAGGAAGAATCTAAAAGTGGCCTTTAGGAATTTGGCAGCAAGTTCCTGGGGCCCCACTAAACCTCCTTGATGGTTGTTCTCACCTTCCTGGATAAGGGCTTTTTTTTCTTCCCTAAATGACTTTTTGACCTTTGGGAATTGCTTTTCATTGGTGGGCAGGTAGGGTTGGAATGTATTTTTAGTAAAAGGTCTACTTAGCTGACCTTGACCATTATCTCCTCTTAGACCCTGATGGAAACCAACCAGAAATCTGAACCTAAGTAGGAGCCATGGGAATTGTGGTGCCCCACAAACCACCAACCCTGATACCAGCCCTGCTTCCATAGCTATCACCAAGGGGAGAAATCATTGTGGAGAGGGGGCCACCTTCCTTAGCATCACCAGCAACAACTGCTGACCAACATTCACCAACAGGCCCAGAACCTTTGGGAGTAGTGGCACCTACCAGACCATTGGTCTTACTTCCAGACCAGACCTTACAAACATCATCCATGAAAACAACCTCACTAACTACTACTCACGTGGCAGACAAACCAGTCTAGCTGAAGCAACAAGGCCTAGGGGGGAAGACAGACAGAGAGAGAGAAGGGGGAGACAGAGAGAGATAGACACTGAGAGATAGACATAGACAGAAAAAGAGAGAGGGGAGACAAGGAAAGAAAGAGAGATGGGGTGAGAAACGGAGAAGAAAAAGAGAAGGGGAGAGAGGGGAAGGGAGGGATACATAGAGACACACACAGAGTCATAGAGAGAAAGAAAAGAAGACAGAGAGATGGGGGTGAAAGGGGAGCAAAAAAGAGGGGGAGAGAGAAATAGAAAGACAGACAGAGACAGAGAAGGAGAGAGGGGAGTGAGAAATGAGAGAGAAAAAGAGAAGAGGGGAGGGGGACAGAAACAGAGATATATAGAAAGAGACAGAGAGAAAAAGAGAAAAGAAGGAGACAGAAACAGAGATGGGGAGAAAGAGGGAGAGAAAAAGAAAAGGAGAGAAGGAGATAGAGATAGGCAGAGACAGAGAGAAAGAAAGGGAGGAGACAGAAATAAGAGGAGAAAGATGAGCACAAAAGAGAGGGGGGAAAAGACAGAATTCTCACAGACACTGGGACAGAGACAAAGAGAAAGGTGGAGGAGAAAGTGAGGAGAGGAGAGAGAGAGAAACAGAGAGAGAGAGACAGAGAGACAGAGACTTGCATACAGAGCAGAGCAGAGACAGAGACAGAGACAGGAGGCAGTAAGTACCAGGCAAATCAGAATACCATCATCACCTTGACCACCATCTTCCTTCAGATACCAATGAAGAGAGCCCAGGACCCTGACCTAAGAGCCTTAGCTTTCAGTCCAGTGCCTGCAGCTCTCAGCTAGGGCTCAATCCTGTGGGAAGATAGCCTGGCAACTGCTCCTACAGGTGCTGCAGCCACAGCTACTGAAGACCTAGAAAAGAAAGTTTTTGCCACCAAAGTCCTTGTCACTGTCAAAGGGTTTAGCATCAGAAACGGATATGATTTTATAAGTAAAAATGACATTTAAAAGAGGCATGATCATGTGCTTTGCTGATGAACCCTAAGGACCATGGGGCTTTCCATCTACTTGCAAGTGAAAACTTCTATATGTATTTTGTTCCCATTAGAATATGAGCTCCCTCGTATTCTAAGGGCAAGAATCTTCTTACTTTTCCAGTTTGTACCCTGTAGTAGGTTGTTTGGTAATTAGGTAAGCAATAACAAAAATTCTTGATAGATTGGGAATAGGTGGATAAGAGAGAGGAGTTGAGTGAGTTGGATTTCTTTAAGTCAGAGTGGAATCTCAAAGAGGAATGATGGGAAGAGAACTTCCTTGGGAAAGTCAGTTGAACTAACGACCACTCTTTGGGCTGTCCCGATCAAGGAAGGTTGTCCAAGGAGCTTGCTCTGAAAGTTGGAGAAGATCTGATGAATTTATCTCTTGAAAAACATCCTAGCAGACAAGAGAATAGTGGTGCTGCAATACCTTCTTTTCGCCAGTGATGGCACGAGAGAGATAAGGCTGAGTGGAGAAGTCAGTGAAGTTCTGACAAGCTGAATTTTCATCTGAGCAGCAGGAAAGAAATCTGACTTATTCCTCTCTGCTTATTAAGTTTATAATTTAGGATAGAAAGTTAGCTAATTTGGGGGATTATATTAGTCAGTAAGAGTAGTTTTTTTCCTTTGAAATTTTTTATTTAATTGATTTAGAATATTTTCCCACAGTTATGTGATGCATATTCTCCTCCCTCTCCCCTCCCATAGCCAATGAACAATTCCCCTGGGTTTTACGTGTCATTGATCAAGACCTATTTCCATATTATTAATATTTGCACTAGGGTGATTGTTTAGATTTTACATCCCCAATCATATCCCCATTGAAGCAGTTGTTTTTCTTCTGGGTTTCTACTCCCACAGTTCTTTCTCTGGACGTAGATAGTGTTCTTTCTCCTAAGTCCCTCAGAAGTAAGAGTAGTTTTAAGTTAGGTTTGTGAATTCAAGCAAGAAGAAAGCCTTGTGAGAGACAGTGGGTGTGGTTGGTTAGCTAGTATTGATTAGATTTAGGGAAATACATTTCCTGTTTTTCCAATTTCAATATCTCCCAATTTCCTTTTCCTATCACTGTTCCTATAGAAGTAAATATAAATAAGTAGGTTTTTATAGAGGATTTATCTCCAGTTGTCTCTTTAACTACTGGTCCACCAAACTCTCAACTTCCTTCCTTCCTTCCTTCCTTCCTTCCTTCCTTCCTTCCTTCCTTCCTTCCTTCCTTCCCTCCCTCCTTTCTTTCTTTCATGTGTGAAATTAAGGAAAATAAATAAAATACTGGTGTCTAGTATGATCAGGAAAACCCTGTTACTTGAGTTGAACTTTGGAGGAAACTGGAGATTCCAGGAAACAAAGGTGAGGAAGGAGAGCATTCCAGCCATGGGGGTCAGCCTATACAAATACTCTGAGAGAGGAGATTAAAAAGTCAAACATAGGAACACCAAGAAGGACAGTTTGCCTGAACTATAGAATGCGTGAAAATGAATAATGTCTAATAAGCCTGGAAAGGTATGTTGGAGTCAGGCTGTGAATTGTGAAGGGATTTAACCAAGAAAAAGAAGATCCTAGGGAAACTAGGGAGCCACTGGAGTTTATCCATCTATCCATCCATCCATCCATCCATCCATCCATCCATCCATCCATCCATCTGTCCATCTGCCCATCTGTCTGCCTGTCTAGCACCTTTACCTGCCATCTTAGAATCAACACTATTGGTTCCAAGACAGAAGAATGATAAAATTAAATGATTTGCCCAGGGTCACACAGCTGGGAAATATCTAAGGACAGATTTGAACCCAAGATCTCTTATCTCTAAGCCAGGTTCTCAATCCACTGAGCCACCCAGCTGCCCAAGTAATATATTTTTACAAGTAGCAGCTGGTTTTCCTCACTCTAAATTTGTGTGTGTGTGAGAGACAGAGACAGAGAGAGAGAGAAGCAGAGAGAGGGTGGGAGGGTGGGATAGAATAAAAGGGAAAGAGTAAGCAGATTCAATCTGGATTCATAGCCAATAAAAAGATTTTCATCATCACAAAGTTAAGCAAGCAGGAAGTAGTTACAGAATATCTTTGCATGCCTTGAAATGGAGGGCAGAACATTCCATTTTATAAGGTTGTACATTCCCAGAAGTAGGAGCCCTAAGTATCCCTAGTATCCAGCTGGGCAGATTATGAATGAGAACTGGGTCCCTCTTGGCCAGGCTCTTGTTTCATGTATGAGGATGGAATTGAATAAATGACCTCTAAGTTCCCTTCTATCCCTATGTCCATAATCTCTAAAATAATCAAAAGAATAGTAGTTTTTATTATTTTTTTATGCCCCTTTCTCACAATAATCCCAAGGAAGGGTTGTATAAATATGGTTACCACCATTTTATAAATGAGGGAACAGTCTCAGAGAGGTACAGAACTTACTTGAGGTTACAAGGCTAGTAAACCATGATTCCAGGACTCAAAAACCTCTGACTTCCCTCTTTTTAGCTAAAGAAGAGAAATTTCTTCTCTTGGCTCTAAGGGTCTCTTCATAAATAGCTCCCACTGTAGGAAGAAGCAAATTTATGGTCAATAGTAAAACAATGTTCCTTAGCTGTTAATTCAGTTTCTGAGAATCCAGCTAGAAGAAGAAGGCTCCTTCCTAGAAAAAAAAGAAAGAAGTGGTTTTGGAAAAATAGTCTCCTTTGTATTTTTTTTCCCTCTTATGCTGAATGAACATTTCCATGCAGAAAAATAGAGTGATGTCTGTCTGTGCGTAATCTGATCTCAGAAGATAGGACAAAACAAGCTGCACTTGGGCTAATTTAATTAATGCCATGCTGAATTTAAGAATAAGACGTCCTCCCTGGGCATAAACATAGATCAAGAGTTGAATGGAGGAGGCACGATTAGGCTGCACCTGTTGGGCTCAAACTGAATTCGGGCCTTGTTTCAATATTCCAGTTGGGCCTGGCAGTTGCTAGAGGGATTTAATTATTTAAAGCCTTCAGCTGGCGAGTGTAGGCAAGCAGTAGCTTAGAAAACATTTAATCTATTTTTTTTTCTAATCTGTTCATATGTTTTCTTTTCTTAATGTCTGTAAGGCTATATGTAGCCATCTCCCTCCACCTGCTGCATTCTGGGTCCTCTTTGTCATATCCTGTCCACTTGCAAATAAAAAAAAAATTAAGTTCTTCCAGCCTTTTGCCAGCTAGTTCTCTTTTCTGGGAGTACACTCCTTTTGACTATCCTTAATCTGCAATGAATAATTGAAGTTGGGCTGAACATCTCAAAGGGTATTGTTTAAATATCTTTTAGAGCTAATATTGTCAATTTCCTTTGAGTAAAACATATGTCAGTGACATTTTTAACTTGGCAACCTTTTTTTTTTGAGATGCTAAATTATGATCACAGAGGCCCATGCTGGATATCTTTTTTTTTTTAAAGATGAACATATTTTAAAACTCAATGACTTTAACCCAGAGGGAAAAAAAAATTGGAAAATATGGTTCAGAAGAGGTCAAAGTCTCAAAGACAATTATAGAAGCCTTGAGTGTCTGGGTCAGTTTAACAAACATTTAGTAAAGGCATTGAGTGCTAAGAGTTGAAGATACAAAGAAGGCAAACACACACACACACACATACACAGAGAGAAAATATAAAAACAACCAGTTCTTTGCCCTCAAGGAGTGTGTTTTCTAATGGGGGGCGACAGCATATAAGTAACTAGGTACATACAAGATGCATACAGTTGTAGATGGAAAAACTGATTATATATCATGGATGCTTATCTTTCTTTCCCTTCTAAAATGTTTTATTGATGTGGCTTTGTTTCTGTACCACTTACTTTCCAGTAACCACCTTCCCCCACCCAGTGGAGCCCTCCCTTGAAACAAAGAGAAATAGTTAAGCAAAAATAGAAACCTCATCCATGTTTGATAGCATATGCAAGCATCACACAGCACAGGCAGCATTCCAAAGCCATAGTCTACAGCCTTGATCAAGAAGAGAGAATATACTCCCTTGTCGCTTTACTGGAATCTAGGAAAGTCATCATATTCTCCTACATTGGTGTTGTTTTTCTTTTACATGATTATGGTCATTAAATATATTGTTCTTTTGGTTCTGCTCTCTTCACTGTGTATCAGTTCATATAAGTCTTCCTAAGCTCCCTCCAAATCCTTTATATTATTTTATACAGGCTCAAAAAATATTCCTTTACATTCATACAACATAATTTGCTCAGCTACTTCTCATTCAATGAAAACCAACTCCAGTTTGAGTATTTTGCTAGACGGACGTCATTCTCTAGAAGGAAAAAGCTTTGTATATTTGAAAATGAAAATAAAGATAGCCAAATGCAGATGAAGCAATTTGGTTTCTTATTGCAATGCAGTTATCTTTTTCTCGTCTAACCTTGAGGAAATAGTGCTGGGCCCACAGAGTCTAGGGATAGCCTTCAAAACCCTAGAAAGCCAGGATTAATTAACAAATAGTTCATAGGACAAGCAGCAGCCCTGGCTCTGAAGGAGAGGATTAATTTGCAAATCTGACAAGACTTAATTAGTCATGACTTAGATCCACAGTTTCTTTTTTAATTGCTGGAAACTACAAGTGTCTTTTTTTTCATTGCTGGAAACTATGAGTGTCTCCCCTCTCCCCCACAGTTTTAGTTCAGCATCTCCCTTTTTTCTGGTTTATTGGAAACATCATAGATAAAATTGACACCTTTCCACACAGAGAATTACATTACTATAGATAGTATTGTCTCTTGCCAAC
>NC_058135.1:256932660-256981298 GCF_016433145.1 Gracilinanus agilis
TGTCACAGAGGTTGAGATAGGGTCTGAAGGAAAATTTAAACTGGGAAATACCTGGGGGTCAAGGGATGGACTTGGATATTACCATGCTTTGATTAATTTCTTCTATCCTGATTTCAGTGAGGACTAGCACCTCTGGGTAGGGGCGATAGGTACTCTTTAAAACTGTTCATCTACCTTGGTGTCTACCTATCATCTAACTCTCATTTGTGGCTCCAAGAAGCTATAGCATTCACAGTAGCCACCCCCCCAAAAAACCCCAAACTTCTTCCATTGAATAGACAGAAGAGAACAATTTGTTCAAAAGGCAGCTGAAACAGGTGCTGTGAAGTGCTTAGAACTTGGTCAGACACAGAAGATGCCAAGGCCATCTACTGCCTCCTGGACCATCACCATTTGTCCTGACTTTTGTCTAGCCATTGGACTTGGATGACTCTGGAAGAGAGAGTGAGGCTGATGACTTCATGCCATTCTGATTCATTTAAATCCAATTCACATGCAAGTCAATGCATCACCTTGCGATATCATTGGTCCTCTTTGAAAATGAAGGATAACAACAACTATTCCTTTTTTTAAATTCAAAGATATTTCATTTTCCCAGTTATATGTACTAACAATTTTCAACATATTTTCCAAAATTATCAAATCCAAATTGTCTCCCTCCCCCCTCTCAGAGATGGTAAGCAATTTGATCTGGGTGATACTTGTATTATCATGCAAAACACACTTCCATATTGGTCATTGTTAATAAGAGGAAAACCCCCCCAAAATAAAATCATAAATAAAATGATGTGAAAGATAGTATGCTTTGCTCTGCATCTGTTTCCAACAGACCTTTCGTCCTTCAGAATTGTCCCAGGTCATTGTATTGCTGAGAGTAGGTAAGTTTTTCACAGTTGATCATCATACAATATTGCTGTTACTGAACAACAACTATTCTTGATGTATGTGAGTGTAGGGAGATGGTTTGATTAGGGGATTTGATCACTTGAGTCTCCCCAAAATTACTTCAGAATTGGCAATGAAAGGTATGCTTCTTTCAGACCTGGGATGACCATTGCATGGGAAAAGATAAGGATGGGCAACAACAGTGAGCCCATCTGGTGCCATTGTCTTTGTCCAGTCACTGACATGGTCAGATATGAGCCACTGAGACGAATAAAAGCAGAAAAGCTGATCTAGTTGGCAGTTCAGCTCCAGGAACTATCTGTGTTCATTGGGCAAGTCACTTCATTTCTCTTACATTCAGGTAGCTGAATGTTGGATCTGCTTCTGTGGAGGAATGGCTTTTACACATTCAAAGTAATTACAAGAAGTAATAATAAGACTCCTTTACATTGTTAGGAATTTCATGGTTTAGCAAATGCTTTCCTATGGATTGAGACATCTGTTTTAATGCTAAAAACACCAGGCAAACAGGGCATTTTCCTCCTCTCCTTCCTTGCCCAAGTTCTTCATCTACAAAACAAGAGCTGGACTAGAATCAGAAATTATTAACCTAGGATCTATTAACTTAATTTTAAAAAATTATAAATATATATATTTTTTAAGAACGCATCTTCTGTCTTAGTATCAATTCTAAGTCAGAAGAAGTTCAAGGGCTAGACAATTGGGGTTAAGTGACTTGCCTAGGGTCACACAGCTAGGAAGTGTCTGAGGTCAAATTTGAAACCAGTTCCTCTCAACATCAGAGCTCATACTCTATCTACTGTATTACCTAGTTGCCCCATAAAAGTATTTTAATATAATTGGTTTCCTTTGTAATTCTATGTGTTTTAGTGCAGTAAATAGAACACTGGGTCTGGAGTCACGAAGACCCTTGTTCAAATCTGAATTCAAATGCTTACCAGCTGTGTGACCTGGGACAAGTCACTATAACCTCTATTTGCCTCAGTTTTCTCATCTATAAAATGAGGATAATAACAGCACCTGTCTCATAGGGCTGTTGTGAGAATCAAATGAAATATTAATTGTAAGCACTTATAATAGTGCCTAGTATATAACAGATCTACATAAATGTTAATTATTATTAAATTTCATGAATTTATAGAATGTTAAGCCTTTGTTTGGGACCTTGACTATATCTGTATCTTCTTCTGGAATATGTGGGGGGCAGCTGGGTAGCTCAGTGGATTGAGAGTCAGGCCTAGAGATGGGAGGTCCTGGGTTCAAATCTGGCCTCAGACACTTCCCAGCTGTGTGACCCTGGGCAAGTCACTTGACCCCCATTGCCCACCCTTACAATTCTTCCACCTAGGAGCCATTACACAGAAGTTAAGGGTTTAAAAAAAAATGGAATATGTGAATATGGCCCCTGATAACCACTGAGAGGGTTAGGCAACATCTACTAAAGCACCTAAACTTCTTTCAGTCTCATTTATTGAGTATAAATTGGTTGGCTTTCTGTTGTGGATCAAACTCTCCTCTCCCTCTACTTCCTAGTCTTCCTGTAAAAATGAAGATCATTTGTAGAGGGGGTCTGGTCCTTTGTTGGAGAAATTCTGAGAGAGCTGAACACAGAGAGCAGCAAACCTAGGTGATCTTAGTCCCCAGGTGGAGATAGACTATGCGAAGAAATGTGGGTCATGTGTGCATGCACATTAAGCTGATGATGGCTGCCTTGGGGCAGAGGAATATTGCACAATTCACAGTTTCTGGGACAGTTCTCCTGGATTGATGTATGGAGAGGCAGTAGTAGTATCCCCTCTCAGGGCAAGAGCCAGCAGCCACGCAGAAGGAATCCCTGCCATCAGATGGTGAGAGTTCCAGAATTCCAAACTTCTGTATAAAATGATTATCGAGTAGCTCATCTATATTATTTCCATTATGGGAGTTCCCTAGGTTGAAATTGGTCTTTCACCCCTTTGAAAGAGACATTGACAGATCTATTGATGGCTTCCAGCTCCAGTTAGATTACAAATATCTTGAGTGCAGGCAGTGGATCTTTTCCTTCTATCATATCCCCAATACCTAGTTCTGAATTCAACTCTCACTGGCTCATTGATTAACTGAACTGGCTATCATTAACTGGAAACTTCCTTTTGATAATTATGTCAGAGCATCCTGTTTATAGAGTTTATAGAAGCCCCATCTAAGAGATGGAAGTTAACACAGACTTCCTTTTTTGCCAGTGGGTCAGAACTTTCAGTTATATTTTTTGTAGAACTGGTCTAACTACCACATGGTTTCCAAAATGATTTGCTATCAGGTCCTACTTTATAAGTCCTCCGATCTGTTAGCTTTTTATATTATCCAATCCTGCCTCCACTGATTCCCTAAAGAGTGTGTTGTGTGCAAAGCTGGCTGACTTTTTTAAGGCCATTAACAGTGTGACTGATCTTTGAGTCATTCGAAATCTAATCAAATTCCATCAAAGTAATGGAGGAACTTGTTCTTGCTTCTTAAAATTGCAAACACTTCTTTACACCTCCTTATAAGCTATAAAAGGGTCACTCTCAGCATCACACTCTTTACTATCTGAGAACAGGTTGCTCAGGATGTGAGCCATTCAGGGTCTCATACCCTTTATAAGGTACAAACTGAACTACTCAAAGTCTAGAGAATCTGTGAATAAATTACTCAGGGTGGGAGCTATTTAGGATCTGCCACCACTACAGGGTACAAATGCAACTATCTAGTTACCTTCTGCTTCACTGTCTGTTACCTGCCCTAGTAACCTCCTATTTTATGAAGTGGGCTATGGAGAACTCAGTAGATGGGAAGTCAACCTTTGCTATACTTATATACAGGATTTGAGTCAGAAGAATAATTAGAATCACAGAAATATATCAAAGTTAACATCCATGCATCCACCACACCTTTCCCAGCCTCAGATTATCCTTTAGTCCCCGTATCAATCTCCCAGGGACAGGTAGTCCTTTTCCTCCCCTCCTCCAGCCTCCATCACTCTTTTTTATTTTATTTTTCAAAAAACCCTTCCCTTCCTTTTTAGAATCAACACTGTGTTACTGGTTCCAAAGCAGAAGAGCAGTAAGGGTTGGGGTTAAGTGACTTGACCAAAGTCACACAGCCAGGAAATATCTGAGGTCAGATTGAACCCAGGACCTCCTGTCTCTAGGATTGGTTCTCAACCTACTGAGTCATCTAGTTGCCACTAGCTGCTCCCAACCCCTAACACTCTTAGTTGAGAGCAAGTGAGAATAGTTTTCTAAGGCTTTTCACTTAGAATAAAATTGCCATGGTGGATCGGTGTCCACTGATGTGATACAGGCACTTAGAAGAGTCTGCACAAGCAGGATAAGCTCCACCATGGTTTAACTTCACTCAGTGGTGCTTGGGTTTCCTTATCACCAACAGTATCAGGCATATATATTTAATTTGTGTCTCTTTCCCCACAATACCAGGCAGCTCCAAAGGAGCTCAAAAGGCTGGGTAAAGCTGAAACTCTTCAGCTATCATAGCTCCATGGAGCCAGCTGGAGGAAGAAAAAACACCAACCCCTGCAAGCAAAGCAGGTTGTGGTTTTCCCAAACTCCTTCCTCATCTTATTATATTTTTATGCAAATATTCCCCTGACTTCCTTATAAGCCCCCCAGGGTCAAAGACTGGGTCAAATCTCGTTGCATCCTCAATATATAGCATAGTACCTTGAGTATTTTTTTAAAAAAATCCTTACCTTATGTCTTAGAATCATTACTGTGTATTGCTTCCAAGCAGGAGAGCGGTGAAGGCTAGGCAGTGGGGGGTAAGTGACTTGTCCAGAGTCACACAGCTAGAAAGTATGAGTTCAAATTTGAGTCCAGGACCTCCCATCTTTAGGTCTGGCTCTCAATCCACCTAGCTGCCCCCAGTGCCTTGAGTACTGTACACACTCAAGTAATATTTTTGGATAATGGCAATCAAGTTTCTTCCCAGGGCAATCCTATTCTGCCATTAAGATTGCCTTGCATGGATCAGTTCACCCTTATTTTGATCTTGTGATAATTAGCTAAGGGTAATCAGCATATATGATATGAATAATTGACTTATTTCTCCTTTTCTAAGTAGTTTTAAAATATCATTTAGAACATGTGGAAATGAACATGTGGTTCACCAGGGCTCTGAAATGAACTCCATTGTGTTCTCATTGCTCTGCTAAATATTTAAATGGCATTGTCCTTTAACTTTCAATCATTGAAGATAATCCAACAATGAATAATTGAGCACAATGTGAACTATTTTTGAAGCATGGAAAATGTGGAGATATCTATGGTTCAGAAATTCCCCTTCAGTTGATTTGCAAATGTCAAGCCTATGTAAATCAGTGGGGCTCTTTGGAGCCTCATTTTTCATAAAACATGATGAGAGGGATTGTGGCAAAACCACGTCATGGCTAGACTTTTTTTTTAACAAGATGCTAATATGGTGTGAAGGTTGAAAGGTATCATGGGAAAGGTCAAGGTCTCCCAGGCCTTGAAGGTCAAAAAAAGGAGATGACACCGGAGCAATTCCTGAGGGAAAGAGAACCCAGGACACAGGGAACATGGGCTCGTAACAGTCCTCTACATTCTTCAAGACAACTATTGGGTCCTTCCTAGACTCTCTTCAGACTAAATATACCCAGTTATTTTAACTTCCTATGTGTCCTAGGGCAAGTACATTCCTGTTTTTGAGTATCTTCTGGTATGAGGATTTGCCTGTGCCTTTTCAGAGCCTCCTTTGGCTTCCACTTGCCCTTCACCCTACCCCAGCTCTCACCTGAATGAAGCTCCAAAAAGCCCCAGCCACACCTGGGTAAACTGTCTCAAGAGGTGGACTAAACCAAGTTGAGGGTAAATGGCAGACCTCAAAACCCTCAGTGAGTTAGGGAAGTGTCTACTCCAGTCATGTGAAAATTTTCCCTGGTGAAAGAGGCGGATGAGAACATTCGTTCCAATAGCCATGAAGGAGACTAAAGCAGGTTCTGTGGATTGCTTAGAGCTTGGTCAGACCTCAAAGAAGCCAAGGTCATCCACTACGTTCTGAGCCACCACGAGTAATCTTGAATTTTGTCTTGCCTCTGGACTTGGATGACTCTGAAAGAGAGAGTGAGGCCAATGGCTTTGAGCAATTCTGTCTCTCTTAAATCCAATTTATGAATGAGTCAAAAGACATCATTGGTGATATTCTGGTTCTCTTCCAGGGTAAAGGACAGCAACCGCTATCCTTATGTGTAAAATGCATGAGTTATATTAGGCACAGGATCACAGAGTTAGAGCAAGAAGGGGGACTTAAAGTCCAGTCCCTTCATTTTGCAGATGATTCTCCAGAGAGATTCAGTGATGTGCCAAAGGTTACCCAGATAATAAGTAACAGTTCCCTTCAATTCTAATAATCTAAATGTCTGAATATTTTTATGTCTTCTCAAAAGACATAGTGTAACTTGTAGGAATATTGAAAGTATACTTGGTAGGTTTGAAACTGGTCCCTTTACCACCTTACTCTATCACATCGGTCAATATGACAGTAAAGGAAAATGATAAATGTTTTTTAAAAAATACTAATGCATCATTGGTGGCGTTGTGAACTGATCCAATCATTCTGGAAGGCAATTTGGAACTATACCCAAAGAGTTATAAAACTGTGCATACCCTCTGATCCTTTAATACCACTACTAGATCTGTAGTCCAAGAAGCTTTTTAAAAAAGGGGAAAGAATCTACTTGTACAAAAATATTTATAGCATCTCCTTTTGTGGTAGCAAAGAATTAGAAATTATGGGGAGGTCCATCAATTGGGGACTGGCTGAACAAATTGTGGTACATGTTGGTGATGGAATACTATTGTGGTATAAGAAATGATAAGCTAGATGATTTCAGAAAAAGCTAGAAAGATCTGCAGGAACTGAAGCAGAGTGAAATAAGCAGAATTGGGAGAACATTGTACACAGTAACAACAATATTGTTCAATATTATCTGTGAAAACTTGGCTACTCTCAGCAATGCAATGATCTGGGACAATCCTGGAAGACTTATGATGGGGAATGCTATCCACCTCCAGAGAAAGAACTCTTGGCGTGGTCTTTCACAACAGTGTATTTATGGTTTTTATTTTGATTTTGGTTATGTGTGAGTATGCTCTTACAACATTGACCAGTATGGAAGTATGTTTTGCATGATAATAAAAATACGTAATTGAGAAAATAAAATATTTTTTTAAAAAGAAACTAGCTCCTTTGTTGCCCCATAGCTTAATATAACAATTCTGTTTTGGAATTGTCAGCTCTTTTACACTCATTAGTTGCCATTGTGTTGTTCCTTTGTGTCATTCCTTTTTTATTATGTTTCTTAAGTTTTTCCCTGTTTGACTTTGGTTAGGAAACATATTAATTACTGGATTTAATTAATTTCATCGTGTAGATATAACCAGAGGCTCAAAGTAATGGATGCATATTTAATAAAGAGAAGAGAACTAATGAATCTATTACCTATGAATGAATTTTGAGTTGAAGATATAAACTTTTAAAATAAAAGTTAAAAATGTTTTTCTCTTTATTTCTGATGAGTTAATGGAATTTTGATGAGTATCTGAGGAGTTTTATATGAGTATTGGGCTTAAATATACACTGAAATCCTACTTATGGTAAACCTATGTTCTTGAAGACCTTGCCAGAAGAGAATGGCAGGTTCTAGCAGGTTCTGCCAATCTAACAAGCACTCAAAAATGTATTTCAGGAAATAGATGGAATGTCTGTTGGCCAAGGACAGACCTAGCTAAGTTTGGAGAGGTTCATTACCAGAAGGCTGACTACGAAGAGATGACACTTTAAAAAAATTATCTTTATGGATTACTTAGACCCCAAAGTGACATTTTTTAATAGCCAACCTTCTGCTAATAAACCTCTTAAAGCATTTATTAAACATTTAGGGTTAAATGACTTGCCTAGGATCACCCAGTTAGGAAGTATTTTAGGTCAGATTTGAACCGAGAGTTCCCAAATCTAGGCCTGACATTTTGTGTACTGTACTACCTAACCATTCCCCTAAGGGCCAGAAATTAAAAAAAAAAAAAAAAGACAAAAACACATAACTCCTGCTGGCAAGGAGCTTACATAATAATGAGGGAGACAGCATGTAAATAAACAAGTACATACAAGATATAAAGAGTAGGACCTCAGATACCTCCTAGCTGTGGGTCTGGATAAGTCACAATCCCAGTGGCCTAATCCTTCCTGCTCTTCTGCCTTAGAATGACTACTTAGTATCAATTCTAAGACAGAAGGTAAGGGTTTAAAAAAAAAAAAAGAAGAAGAAGAAGGTAGAAGGTAGGTAACCTTAGAGGGAAGCCTCAGTTGGCTTGAAGGTCTCAGAAGTTCTGCAGCATTTGAATATTGAAGAGAACTGAGAATTTTTAAAGCAATGAAGGTAAAAAAGAATATATTCATGAAGGTATAGAGAAGTTGTGCTTAGTGGTGGGAGTTCCCACATTGATTGCAGCCTTGAGATGCTAAAGTTTGTTTAAAGTATACTTTTCTCTCTGCTTTCCCACTTAGAGTAAGATAGAACCATGCCACAAAATTGAGAGAGAGAGAGAGACAGAGAGAGAGAGAGAGAGAGAGAGAGAAACCCAGAATGGCTGTATTGAAACGCCTCCTATTTGGCTCTACTGTCTCGACCAGAACCATTTTTGATTGAATCAAACAATCAAAACAGAGTGAAGCAAAAGCAAACTAGGAAAACATTTTTATAGCAAGTATCTCTGACAAAGACCTCATTTCTCAAATACGTAGAGAACTAAGTCAAATTTACAAGAATACAAAGCATTTACCAACTGACAAGTGGACAAAAGATATGAACAGGCAATTCTCAGATAAAAAAATTATCTTTAGTTATATGAAAAACTGCCTCATCTCACTATTAATTAGGGAAATGAAAATTAAAACTGCTCTGAGACACTATCTCACACCTATCAAATTGGCTAATATGACCAAAGAGGAAATGATAACTACTGGAGGGGATGTGGAAAAATTGAGACACTAATACACTGTTGGTGGAGTTTTGAACTGATCCAACTATTCTGGAGAGCAATTTGGAATCAAGGCCAAAGTACCATAAAACTGTGCATACCCTTAGACCCAGTAATACTATCACTAAGTCTATATCCCAAAAAGATCAAACATAGGGGAAAAGGAACTACTTGCACAAAAATATTCATAACAGCTCTTTTTGTGGTGGCAAAGAACTGGAAACTGAAGGATACCCATCAATTGGGAAATGGTTGAACAAATTGTAGTATATGATTGCAATGGAATACTATTGTCCTATAAGAAATGACAAACAAGATGATCACCAAAAAACAACAACAACAATCCTAGAAAGACTTGTATGAAATGATGCAAAGTGAAGTGAGCAGAACCAGGAGAATGTTGGGCTTAGTAACAGCAATAAAATACGATGATCAACTATGAATGACTTATCTGTTATCAACAATGCAAGGATCTTAGACAACTTGAAGGAACTAATGATAAAAAAAGACTATATCTTCCCATAGATGGAAATGATGGAATCCAAATGCAGATTGAAGCATACCATTCTTCACTTTATTTCCTCCATGAATTTTTCTCTAATGTAAGTAAGATATGTATCTTTTTCCACAACATGATTAAACTGGAAATATGTATTATATGATATACAATCTATATCATATTACTTGACCTCTTGGAGAAGGTGAAGGGATGGGAGGGAGAGAATGTGGATCACCAAATGTTAGAAAATGATTATTGAAAAATGTATTGATGGTAGAAACTAGATATAGATCAATATTTCACTTGCTCCACCAAGATGGGGCCAAAATGGATATATAATTTAGACATAAAGGATGATGCCATAAGTAAATTAGGGGAACACAAAATACATTATCTGTCATATCTATGGAGAAGGGAAGAGTTTATGGTCAAAGGAGGGGCAAAGAACATTATAAGATACAAAATGAATAATTTTGACCAAATTAAATTAAAAGGTTTTGTACAAAGAAAACCAACGTAACCAAGATTAGAAGAGAAACAACAAACTGGAAAAAAACATTTTATAACAAATTTCTCTGATAAAGGTCTCTTTTCTCAAATATATAGATAACTAAGGCAAATTTATAAGAATACAAGCCATTCCTCAACTGATAAATGGTCAAAGGATATGAATAAACAGTTTTCAGATGGAGAAATCAAAGCTATTAATAATCATATAAAAATGTTCCAAATCACTCTTGATTAGAGAAATGCAAATTAAAACAACTCTGAGGTACCACCTCACACCTATCAGATTGGCCAATATGACAAAAAGGAAACTGATAAAGGTTGGAGGGGATGTGGCAAAATTGGTATACCAATGAATTGTTGGTGGAGTTGTAAACTGCTCCAGCCATTCTAGAGGGCAATTTGGAACTATGCCTAAAGACCTATAAAACAAGCTATACCCTTTGATTTAGTAATACTATTATTAGGTCTGTAATCCTAAAGAGATTCAAAAAAGGAAAGGACTTACTTGTCAAAAAATATAGCAACCCTTTTTATGGTGGCAAAGAAACAGCAATTAAGTGGATGCCCATCAATTGGGGAATGACAACAAATTGTGGTATATAATGGTGATGGAATACTATTAATACTGTAAGAAATGATGAACAAGATGATTTCAGAAAGAGCTGGAAAAACCTACATGAACTGATGCAGAGTGAAATAAGCAGAACCAGGAGAACATTATACGTAGTAACAGCAATATTATGGAATGATCAACTAGGAAATTTCAGCTAGTCTCAGTAATATGATGATTCAGGACAATTCTGACGAACTTATGACAAAGAATGCTATTCACCTCCAGAGAAAGAACTGTCAGAATGTAGTTCAAAGCATACAATTTTTCACTTTAATTTATTTGGATTCTTATTTGGGGATTTTGGTTTTATATGATTATTCTCTTACAAAAATGAATAATATAGAAATGTTTTACATGGTAAAACATGTATAACCCAGATAAAATTGCTTATCATCTCCAGGAAAAGGTAGAAATGGAGGGAAGGGGGCAATTTGGATCATATAACTTCAGAAAACTTATGTAGAAAATTGTTATTACCTGTAATTGGTAAAATAAAGTGTCTTTACCAAACAAAGAAATCCTAAAATTGAACTGACATGTAGTCTAGAAAAGAAAAACAACACAAAAAATTTATGCTATTTTTTTGGGGGGTGGAAACACGAGAATATGAGCTAGGCCTGTATACCTCCTTGAATCAATCAAAGCCAGTGTGTAAGAGATTGAGTCACAACCAAAGCAATTTGTATAAAAGGGAGAAAGTATCTCAGAATGAGAAGGGTTTGGGCAAGAGATTCTGAAACTGAATTGGAAAGGCTGGAACAAAGGAAGTATTAAACTGTGACCAAGAAGGAGATCTCAGGAAGATCATTGACTTTACAGGCATCTTGGAAAGGATGACCCAAGAAGTCCAACAAATGATCGGCCTGATCTTCCTTAAATTCTCCTCCTAATATCTTATTATTCACAGATATTGTAATATAATTTCTTGTGTTTTACTCACCTGATTCTAGGAAACTAAATATTATCTCGACTACCANACCCAGAATGGCTGTATTGAAACGCCTCCTATTTGGCTCTACTGTCTCGACCAGAACCATTTTTGATTGAATCAAACAATCAGAACAGAGTGAAGCAAAAGCAAACTAGGAAAACATTTTTATAGCAAGTATCTCTGACAAAGACCTCATTTCTCAAATACGTAGAGAACTAAGTCAAATTTACAAGAATACAAAGCATTTACCAACTGACAAGTGGTCAAAAGATATGAACAGGCAATTCTCAGATAAAAAAATTATCTTTAGTTATATGAAAAACTGCCTCATCTCACTATTAATTAGGGAAATGAAAATTAAAACTGCTCTGAGACACTATCTCACACCTATCAAATTGGCTAATATGACCAAAGAGGAAATGATAACTACTGGAGGGGATGTGGAAAAATTGAGACACTAATACACTGTTGGTGGAGTTTTGAACTGATCCAACTATTCTGGAGAGCAATTTGGAATCAAGGCCAAAGTACCATAAAACTGTGCATACCCTTAGACCCAGTAATACTATCACTAAGTCTATATCCCAAAAAGATCAAACATAGGGGAAAAGGAACTACTTGCACAAAAATATTCATAACAGCTCTTTTTGTGGTGGCAAAGAACTGGAAACTAAAGGATACTTATCAATTGGGAAATGGTTGAACAAATTGTAGTATATGATTGCAATGGAATACTATTGTCCTATAAGAAATGACAAACAAGATGATCACCAAAAAACAACAACAACAATCCTAGAAAGACTTGTATGAAATGATGCAAAGTGAAGTGAGCAGAACCAGGAGAATGTTGGGCTCAGTAACAGCAATAAAATACGATGATCAACTATGAATGACTTATCTGTTATCAACAATGCAAGGATCTTAGACAACTTGAAGGAACTAATGATAAAAAAAGACTATATCTTCCCATAGATGGAAATGATGGAATCCAAATGCAGATTGAAGCATACCATTCTTCACTTTATTTCCTCCATGAATTTTTCTCTAATGTAAGTAAGATATGTATCTTTTTCCACAACATGATTAAACTGGAAATATGTATTATATGATATACAATCTATATCATATTACTTGACCTCTTGGAGAAGGTGAAGGGATGGGAGGGAGAGAATGTGGATCACCAAATGTTAGAAAATGATTATTGAAAAATGTATTGATGGTAGAAACTAGATATAGATCAATATTTCACTTGCTCCACCAAGATGGGGCCAAAATGGATATATAATTTAGACATAAAGGATGATGCCATAAGTAAATTAGGGGAACACAAAATACATTATCTGTCATATCTATGGAGAAGGGAAGAGTTTATGGTCAAAGGAGGGGCAAAGAACATTATAAGATACAAAATGAATAATTTTGACCAAATTAAATTAAAAGGTTTTGTACAAAGAAAACCAACGTAACCAAGATTAGAAGAGAAACAACAAACTGGAAAAAAACATTTTATAACAAATTTCTCTGATAAAGGTCTCTTTTCTCAAATATATAGATAACTAAGGCAAATTTATAAGAATACAAGCCATTCCTCAACTGATAAATGGTCAAAGGATATGAATAAACAGTTTTCAGATGGAGAAATCAAAGCTATTAATAATCATATAAAAATGTTCCAAATCACTCTTGATTAGAGAAATGCAAATTAAAACAACTCTGAGGTACCACCTCACACCTATCAGATTGGCCAATATGACAAAAAGGAAACTGATAAAGGTTGGAGGGGATGTGGCAAAATTGGTATACCAATGAATTGTTGGTGGAGTTGTAAACTGCTCCAGCCATTCTAGAGGGCAATTTGGAACTATGCCTAAAGACCTATAAAACAAGCTATACCCTTTGATTTAGTAATACTATTATTAGGTCTGTAATCCTAAAGAGATTCAAAAAAGGAAAGGACTTACTTGTCAAAAAATATAGCAACCCTTTTTATGGTGGCAAAGAAACAGCAATTAAGTGGATGCCCATCAATTGGGGAATGACAACAAATTGTGGTATATAATGGTGATGGAATACTATTAATACTGTAAGAAATGATGAACAAGATGATTTCAGAAAGAGCTGGAAAAACCTACATGAACTGATGCAGAGTGAAATAAGCAGAACCAGGAGAACATTATACGTAGTAACAGCAATATTGTGGAATGATCAACTAGGAAATTTCAGCTAGTCTCAGTAATATGATGATTCAGGACAATTCTGACGAACTTATGACAAAGAATGCTATTCACCTCCAGAGAAAGAACTGTCAGAATGTAGTTCAAAGCATACAATTTTTCACTTTAATTTATTTGGATTCTTATTTGGGGATTTTGGTTTTATATGATTATTCTCTTACAAAAATGAATAATATAGAAATGTTTTACATGATAAAACATGTATAACCCAGATAAAATTGCTTATCATCTCCAGGAAAAGGTAGAAATGGAGGGAAGGGGGCAATTTGGATCATATAACTTCAGAAAACTTATGTAGAAAATTGTTATTACCTGTAATTGGTAAAATAAAGTGTCTTTACCAAACAAAGAAATCCTAAAATTGAACTGACATGTAATCTAGAAAAGAAAAACAACACAAAAAATTTATGCTATTTTTTTGGGGGGTGGAAACACGAGAATATGAGCTAGGCCTGTATACCTCCTTGAATCAATCAAAGCCAGTGTGTAAGAGATTGAGTCACAACCAAAGCAATTTGTATAAAAGGGAGAAAGTATCTCAGAATGAGAAGGGTTTGGGCAAGAGATTCTGAAACTGAATTGGAAAGGCTGGAACAAAGGAAGTATTAAACTGTGACCAAGAAGGAGATCTCAGGAAGATCATTTGACTTTACAGGCATCTTGGAAAGGATGACCCAAGAAGTCCAACAAATGATCGGCCTGATCTTCCTTAAATTCTCCTCCTAATATCTTATTATTCACAGATATTGTAATATAATTTCTTGTGTTTTACTCACCTGATTCTAGGAAACTAAATATTGTCTCGACTACCAAGAGATCAGAAGTCATTTGGAGATAGAGATATAAATATAAGGCTAGGTAGAGAGTTCAACTTCTGCCTGAGTATTAGAACTTTTCCTAACTTGGGTCTCAGAGTAATTATGATGACTCAAAACCTTTCATCTAAAATAAATTGCCTATAGCTAAAAAAGAAAGAACCAAGTAAAACTTGGGGGTCATTGTATTGTCTCCTAGGCTCAAGATGAGCTAATTATTATAGAAAGGTATTACTCTGACAAACAAATAAGGAGCCACAAGCTGTCCTCCCTTCCTTCAGAAAAGCTCCTGAGTAATTTGTCTGGAGTAATCTAATTCGGAGGAGAATAGAGAGCAGACAAGTGAATAGAAAAGGGACATGAATGCATTTCCAAACTCCAAAATGACTCAGTGGGAGGCACACTACTTGGACACTGGGGAATGGAACTGATGAATGGGACCAATTTGTTCTAACTCAAGCTAGGCATAGGAGACTTTTGGCAAAGTAGAATAAATGGTCCCCAGAGGCTGGTACCAATAGGTTCCTTTGTACAAAAGATGGGGCTATGGGATTCGGGTGGAAGAGCAGAAAGCCTTGAAAATGACTTAGAGGCATTGAGATTCTGGGCCCACTTGAAAAAGCTGGAATCTTTTAAACAACCCAGAGACATTTTAGTCTTGACTATTTAAATCTTGCTTTTTTAATTATAAAGATATTTTATTTTACCAATTACAGATAATAACAAATTTCCACATGAGTTTTCCAAAGTTATATGATTCAAATTTTCTCCCTCCCTTTTTTTCCTGCCTTTCTGGAAGCTGGCAACCAATTTGATCTGGGTTATAGATGTATTTTCATGCAAAACATATTTCCATATTGTCCATTTTTGTAAGAGAATCATCATATAAAACCAAACCCCCCAAATAAAAATCCAAGTAAATTAAAGTGAAAAATTGCATGCTTTGATCTGCATTCCCATAGTTCTTCTCCCATAGCTCTTTCTCTGGAGGCAGATAGCATTCTTTGTCATAAGTACCTCAGAATTGTTCTGGATCACTGTATTGCTGAGAGTAGTCAAGTCTATCATGGTTGATCATCCCACAATATTGCCATTACTGTGTACAGTGTGCTCCTGGTTCTGCTTATTTTACTCTGCATCAGTTCATGTAGGTCTTTCCAGCTCTTTATGAAAACATCTTGTTTATTGTTTCTTTTTTTTTAACCCTTACCTTCTACCTTTGAGTCAATACTATGCATTAATTCCAAGACAGAAGAGTGGTATGGACTAAGCAATGGGGGTTAAGTGACTTGCCCAGGGTCACACAGCTGGGAAGTATCTGAGGCCACATTTGAACCTAGGACCTCCTGTCTCTAGGCCTGGCTCTCCATCCACTGAGCCACTCAGCCGCCTTTTATTCATCATTTCTTACAACACAATAGTTTTCCATCACCACCATATACCATAATCTCCTTAATTTCTAATTCTTTGCCACCAAAAAGAGGGCTGCTATAAATATTTTTGTACAAATAGGTCTTTCCCCCTTTTTTGGTATTTCTTTAGGATTACAGACCTAGAAATGGTATTAATGGATCAATTGACTATTTAATTCTGACAGGGTTATAATAAGATTATACTTCTGTAATCTCTCAAGGGTCCAACTGCTTGAGAATTGGCAACATCAAGTAGGGCATATTAGATGACATTCATGTAGTGCTTTAAGGTTTGCAATGCACATTATATGCCTTATAATCTTATGTCAGCCTTATAGAAACCCTGTGATGGGGGAGTAGTATAGGCTTTATTCTCATTTTGTGAATTAGGAAACTGAGGCTGAAAGAGACTTGACTTATCCATGGTCTCCCATAGCTGCTAATGATGAGATTTGAACCTTGGTCTTTTTTCCCCCTTAAAAACCATTACCTTCTGTCTTAGAATTTATTCTGAATATCTGTTCCAAGGCAAAAAAAAATAGTAAGGCCTAGGCAATGAGGGTTAAATGACTTGCTCAGGGTTATCCAGCTAGGTGTTTGAGGTCAGATTTGAACCCAGGACCTTCTGTCTCCAAGCCCCATTCTCTATTCACTGAGCCACCTTGCTGCCTTTGAACTTTAATATTTTTGATACTAAGTCCAATGGACTATCCACTATGCTACACTGCTTTTAAGACAGCAAACAGCTAGAAGAAGCAATAATAACAAGATGGTGAAGGACTGGGAACTAATGAGGATATAGAAGGGAAAATGGAAGCTAATCAGAAACTATAATGGTGTATTATTGATGGAAGAAAGTCAAACACTGATGAAAACAAACTCCACTCATCCATTCATTGCTCCATGTTCTACACTCTTGACTGTCCACTTGCCATCCCTCACCTTTGTCCTGTTACCAACCATTATGAAACCAAATCCTCATTAGCTAAAGAACTCCTTTTATAGCAGGGGTCGGCAACCTTTTTGGCCGTGAGATCCATAAACGCCACATTTTTTAAAATGTAATTTCTTGAGAGCCGTACAGTGCTCACAGTGCTGCTCCTGTAACAGTGCCTGAAAAAAAAATGGACTTTATGGCTCCTGCAGAAAGAGCCATATCTGGCCCTCAAAAGAGCCAGATATGGCTCGAGAGCCATACGTTGCCGACCCCCGCTTTATAGCCCATATCCTTATTAGGTTCTGGGGAGTCTATGTGGAGCCAGAGTGGAAAGCACACTGAACTTGGAGTCTGGAGACCTGGGTTAGAGGCCTAGATCCGACCCCTTCATAACTGTGTGACTTTAGGCTAAACACTTAAATGTTCTAAGTCTCAGTTTCCCTACCCAAAGAATGGGAATAATCATGCTTGTAGTATTTCCTTCATTGAGCTGTTGTGAAAATTAAAACATGTACCCATCTCTCCATTTCTTTCTGTATAATATTCATTTTTAATTCTTCAGAAGCCATGGCACCTCGTGTTTTCCTACTATATAGCAATGCCAGTAGGATGTTGGGGTCTCTTTTCCATGGGAAGCTTAGGGTCACTAAAGGAGTTTTGCCAATTCCCAAAAAACAATCTAGTCTGTTCTCATCCTTCTCTTCAATGCCTATGCAAGCCATAAACATGATATAAGTATGAGCTATTATCATTATTATTATTTCTCCAGTGGAGTGAGTAATGGTGGAAATTTCAGAAAATATGGAAAGACTAGGATTTTATGATATTCTGGGAAGGATTTCCTTCCAATCCTGACTCTTACAAGTCGTTTTAGCTCATGCATGAGAAGAGTAATCTCCTTTACAAAGCAAGTATTGTAAAATGTTATAACTTGTTCTATGGGGGGAAACATGACCCAGGCAAAATTCAAATCTGTTGAAATATGCTTATAGCTTAGATATCCATCATTAATCTACATGATACAACCTGATGGCTAGAAAAGGAAATGGCAAACCACTCCAGTATTTTTTGCCAAGAAAACTCCAAATGGGGTCATGAAAAATTGGACACAATTGAAATGACTGAACAACAACACAACCTGATGTTAGAATGAATCCCTAAACTGAACTTGAAAACATCTGAGAGGAGCAAGCCAACATGACTGTGGGAAGCTGGCCTTCTATCTGGAACAGTTTGCATAAAATCTAAGATAAAATGTAACTTTGTTTTTTGGATGTGGAACAAATAGAAGCCTAAGAGACAATGTGATTTAGGAAATGAATGCTAGCTTTGCAGTTCGAGAAGAATCTAAACTTAATATCCCTGGGGAAATGATATTTTCAAAGAGAAATGTAGTGTACAACTTCCTCTCCTCCTCTCCATTGGCCCAATTGATCCCTTGTTAGCTCCCTCCCCTGATTCTCCCGAGGTTGCTTCTCCTAGCTCCATCAAGGAGAAGAGTTCTCATCAAATGGGTTATCAGTTTGAGATCGGCTAGGGAAGGATTCCTTCTTTCCTTCTTTCCTTCCTTCTTCCCTCCCTTCTTCCTGTCCCTCCGACCCCTTTCTTTCCTTCCTTAGGCCCATGGTAGTGAACCTATGAGACATGTGCCAGAAGGAGGACTCAGAGCCCTCTCTGTGGGCACACATGATGTCACCCTTGCTGCAGCACAGAATTTGCCAGAGTTGGTTATACTAGAAAGCCAGCAGGGCAGGCTGCTCCCTTCCCCCTCTCCAAGCACACCTGAGTTACACACCCCTCTGCCAAGCAGCCCAGTGGGAGCACTTTATTCCTCTCCTATCTGGGGAAAGGTGTGTGGGGCGGGGGAGCCCTCACATGCCGCATGAGGTTTGCAGTTTGGGCACTCAGTCTCTAAAAGGTTCACCATCACTGTCCTATGGCAGATAGTCCTCTCTTGGTCTTGTGGTTTCTTCTAGTTCTTCTAGTTACTTGGTTGGAGTCTTCAGGACTACCTATCTACTAGTTCCTATCTACTACAGAAAACCTTTCCCTGATAATGACAGATTTGACATCTCTTTAGCCCTAGCCAGACACTTGTGAGCCACTTCACCCAGCCCAAAGAGCCTATTAAATAAAAAATCCCGTATAACAATCCCATGTTTAGATTAAGTCCTTTCTTTTATGTACTTAATCTGGGCCTGAATTTCAATCCTTTGTTCTAGACAAAAAAAAATCTGATTTAGGGTTAGGAATTCATCTGATCCTTTGTAGTTTGGCATGCAAATGAATTTGAGCTAGAATAAAAAGCCAAGCGAAAGTAAAGTCATTATCCTCCACTTACCTTGCTGCATCCCTGCCTTTATTAGTGTGGCAAGAGCTGTTTCTGCCACATGTAGCATGGAGTTGTTATTGTATGATTAGAAGGAAGGTAGAAAAGACATCTCTAGTCTCTCCTTCCTCCATCCTTCTCCAAGAGAGACTAATTCCTGCCAGGAGGGGCAGAGATTTGGGTCAAACGTCTGGCTTCTGATCTCCTTAGAGAGAAGAGGTACCAGGCTGGAAATTCATCTATCGGCTCCCTTGAATATTGTTAGTCTATGGTATGTGATTTTCAGGGTCAAGCTAAACTTCTGATCCCCGTTTCATTTATTGGGAGGAAGCAGGACCCAAGTTTTATATCCAAGGCTTGACTCCCTTACCACCAAATATCAGTTCTATAATGAACATAAGAAACAATTCACAAAGAGCCCACTTATTCAAATCGATAACAAAACAGAAATCAGAGAAAGTAGACAAATAGGAGAATATGGATCAGACAATACATAATGAAGGAGCTCTCCCACTGAGAATGAGTTAACTCTGTTCAACTAAGAGAGAGTCCTAGATCTCACCTAAGTGAAAGCTCTCTGAAGTCTCTAGTGTAGCAAGTTATGGACAGGGACCTGATAGAAACTCCCAGCTCCTCTCATATTGGCTTCTTTCCAGAGTCTTTTCCTTTAGCCACCTGAGGTGGGTTCCATCATCTCTCTTGAAGCTGGAACGCAGAAAGCACTGGAAGGGACTGTAGAACCTCAAAGAGACTAGAACTTCCCTCTCTCCCTCTTGCTAATTCTGCTCACCCCCTCACATAGGTATAGGGCAGTGATGGGAAAACTACAGCTGGCGGGCCAGATGTGGCCCCCTGAAATGTTCTATCCAGCCGCAGGACATTATTCCTAATCTGACAAATACAGTGAGTTATTTAGACAAATACAATACAACGAAACTTCAAAAGAGTTGCTTTAGAAACAGACTGACAGATGAGCATTTCCTTTCCATTGGCTCCCTCTTTAAAAAGTTTGTCCATCACTGGTATAGGGGATTGATCTCCACCTGTGAGTAGGGAGTCACATTCCAATGGGCTTTGGGGCTAGGGTTACATTCTGTATAAATGACTGACAATAAGTCTCCTAGGATTTGAATTGCCCTTTGTGTAAAAAAGAGGGGCAGGTAGGTGGCACAGTGATTTGAGTGCTGGGTCTGGAGTCAGGAAAATTCATCTTAATAAATTCAAATCTGGCCTCAGACACTTTATCTTGTGGCTCTGGTTATGCTACTTAATTCCATTTGCCTTAGTTTCCTCATCTGTAAAATGAACTAAGAAGAAAATGGCCAACTCCTCCAGTATCTTTGCCAAGAAAACTCCAAATGGAGTTAGAGAAAAGCAGACATGATTGGAAGTGATTGAAAAATAACAACCAAAAAAAAAAAAGTGTATATGTCCTCTAAGGTCATAATTTTGGCTCTAAATCAGTGATCCTATACCCTAGGCCTATTCTCACATTTTTCCATCTTTTGGTCCTCATTAAATTTCACTCTGACTTTTCTAGATATTTTTGGACTTCCATGTCACTAAATGTTTTTTTGTTTGTTTGTTTGTTTTTTGTTTTTAAGCTCTTATCTTCTAAGACTTGCTACTGAGTATCAGTTCCCAGACAGAAGAGAGGTAAGGGCTAGGCAATGGGAGTCAAGTGACTTGCCCAGGGTTACACAGCTAGGAAGTGTCTGAAGCCGGATTTGAACCCAGAACCTCCTGTCTCCAGGCCTGGCTCTCAAACCACTTAGCCACCCAGCGGCCTCTCATTCAATCTTTACTAATAAGTTCAATACCTGATTCATAGTCTTTATCCCAACCGGTATCCAATTTGAAAATTCTGACCTTCCAGATTTTCAGCCTCTTTAACTGCCATGTTTCTATCTCTAGTCTACATCAACCTCATATAGGAGAGGTCATTCCTTAGACATTCCCCCAAACCCTGTTCCTTGTTCAACAGAACTGGCCCAAATTGGCCCCCAAATCCACATTATTTTTTTGTCTAGAACAAAGGAATGAAATTCAGGCCCAGAATTGTCCCAAATGTTCAAATTCTTAGTTATGATTCTGAGTCAGAGGGCATAGGTTTGAATTTTAGTTCGGAGATATCCCACTAGCTCTATGACCTTGGACAAGTCATATATCTCTAGACTCCAGGTTCTCTCTCTAAGGGGGTTAGACTAGATGATTTATTTTAAACCCTTAACTTCTGTGTATTGGCTCCTTGGTGGAAGAGTGGTAAGGGTGGGCAATGGGAGTCAAGTGATTTGCCCAGGGTCACACAGCTGGGAAGTGTCTGAGGCCAGATTTGAACCTAGGACCTCCCATATCTAGGCCTGACTCTCAATTCATTGAGCTACGCAGCTGCCCCTAGACTAGATAATTTAAAGTTTTATTCCAGTTTAGAATCTATACCTTTCATTCCTTTTGCTTTAAAAACTTCTATTGGGGCTATTGCTCTGGAGATTCATCCTTCAGGTTTTTGTTTTTTAAAGCACTTACTTTCCATCTTAGAATCAATACTGTGTGTTAGTTCTAAGGCAGAATGGCAGCAAAAGGATAAGGTTTAAGTGACTTGCCCAGGGTCACATAGCTAGGAAGTATATGAGTTTAGATTTGAACCCAGCACCTCCTGTCTCTAGGCCTGGATTTCAATCCATGGAGCCACCTAGCTGCCCTTTAATCTTCAGTTTTCATAAAAAAACAGTAGATTTATCTCTCAAGAACTTTCAAAAGTCTGCAAATTCCTGCTTTATGATAAAGACTGGAAATTGCTGCTTCAGAAAAGTGGGGACTTATTTCAATCTATTCTTCCATAAATAACCTCCCAGTGTATTTTCCATTCTTGCATCTGATAACATCAACAGGAGAGAAGGCAAGTCTATTTAGAGGTTGCAGTTTGTTAGAAGCTGTGTTGAAAGTTTCAGAATTTGTCATTTAAAAAAAAAAGTCATAAGATTCTTGAAATGTGGTTTTCCAAATAAGGTTTTTTAAAAAAATCAAGCCCAGTAGTTTTCAAATACTCTTTCAAGTATCTTCCCAATCTGTTTACTTTCCTGAAATGAATGAAGACAACAATTTATTCTAACACCCCCAAATAAATGTAAACATAGTATTTCCCTTTCCTTCCTTTATCTGCAGAAAAAGGGCATTAGAATGCTTTAAAATTATTTTGCCCTCTACTTTTCTCTGATGGTCTTGTCAAAGCCGTCCCGGTTCTGGCTGAATTTGGCCAATGTGTTTTGTGCTCTCTGAGGTAAAAAATGCTCTTAATGTAATTAGTTATAAACGTTTGGCTTAAGGGAATTCTTCATGGTGTTTAAGAACTATGTTTTGTACAATTAACAATTTTCTCCAAATGCTGGAGAGAATGTGGGGAAATGGAGCCCCTAATAAATGACTGGTGGAGTTGTGAACTGATCTATCCATTCTAGAGAGCAATTTGGAACTTTGCCCAATGAGTTATAAAACTGTGCATACTCTTTTACCCAGGTTCTGAGAGAGAAATCTACCACTATTGGGTCTGTATCCTAAAGAGAGTAAAAGAAAAGGTAAGTGAACAAAATTATAGCAGCTCTTTTCGTGGTGGCAAATAATTGGAAATTGAGGGGATGCCCATCAACTGGGGAATGGCTGAACAAGTTGCATTATAAGCTTGTGATGGAATATTATTGTGCTATAAGAAATTACAAATAGAATGATATCAGAAAAGTCTGGAAAGACTTACATGAACTGATGCAAAGTGAAGTGAGCAGAACCAGAAAAATGTTGTATACAGTGACATCAATATTTTTTCATGAACAACTGTGAATGACCTAGTCAATCTCAGTAATAGAGTGATCCAGGACTATCTCAGAGATTCATGATGACAAATGCCTTCTGACCTCTGTGAAGGAACTGATGGAGTCTGAATGCAGACTGAAACATAACTAAATTTTACTTTCTTCTTTTTTCCCACTTGATATCTCTTCCACAAAATGACTAATATGGAAAAATGTCTTACATGATTACACTTATAAAATTTATATCAGATTGCTTACTCTCTCAGGAGGGAAGAAGGCAGGGAGGGACAGAGGGAAGGTCAGAAGAAGGAAAAGAATTTGGAACAAAAAAAAGAATGAATGTTCAAAAATTGTTTTTACATGTAATAGGGGGGAAAATAAAATATTATCAAAAAAACACATGACAAGCAGTATGGTTTCAAGAAAACCTAGGAAGACATATGGATATATGCGAAGTGAAGTGAGTAGAACCAGGAGAACATTGTACACAGTATAATAGTTCCCATTTATCTGAGGTTTTGTTTTTTGTAGATTTAGTTATCCACAGTCAATCTCAAATTTCAGGTGAAGGAAAGAGGCAGGAAGGGAATTGCCACCAAAGGAAGCTGCTTCAGGATACTGGAGAGGGAGAACGCACAGTTCAAAGACAAGTGGAGGTGGGGGACAGACACTGTTGCTCCTGACACATTGTTAAGTCAGTTAACTTTTTTGATCCACCTAGAATTTGCTAAATTGCAGAGAGATGCCAATCTATTCTGGTCCCTCCATGATGAAACCTCAAATCCCACGACTCATTCCTAACAATGGATATAGCATTGTTGATTGCATTAACTTGCTGCCCATGGTCACACTTACCTTTTAAAAGAAACCACGAAGAATTAATGGCCTTGGAATGAGGATAGCACAACCAACAAAAAAGACCCATATGCCACTTTTGAAAAATATCTCAACATTTTAAGAACAGTAAAGAACAGGTTTGAATTTCCAGTAAGCCTTCATTATTTGCTTCAGCACAATATGCTATTACTTCAAAGGAAAAACTTTTTGCAAATTGAACAGCTTGGTTTCATAAATTTCTTAATGAATAATAATTTGTTTTATTGCTATATTTTGCTGGAAATAGGAAGACATTCCTGGTGATGTTCATTTGTCAAAGAATATTCCAAAAAGGATTTATGATTACTAGATGTCAGTTTCTTACAGGTAAAATTCCTTTAAAATTTTTTTCGGGTTCTGAGGTATAATTTCATGGGAGTAGTGAACAGCAGCGTCTCTAGAATCAAAGGACCTGGGTTCAATTCTTGCCTCTAATGTTTATCTCCTTTGTGACCTTGGGCAAAACAGTTGACTTCCATAGACCTTAGCCTCCTCATTTGTAAGATGAGGGGATTGGACTAGATTACTTCTGAGATCCCTTCAAGTCCTAGATCTATTATCCTATGCACTCCTTTCATGGAAACTCCATTTAATATACCTTTCCTTTTGCCATTTTCTCACCTTATAGCCTCCCTCCCAAAACCTAAAAACCCTTAAAAATAGGATTTAGTATATTATTCCCAGCAAAAGTTTTGGAACCATCTGGTGAGATGAACTGGATAATCTTGATTCAGAAATAGCAAGATATTTTATTTTTAGAATCTCATAGAGAGTTGCAGTTATAGCCTTTGCTTTAGTTGACTTACTACCTAACCACTTATTTAATGCTAAATTGTCTTTGTGTTATTAATATAGCAATAAACACCTTTATTCATGGAAAAAACTCCTTTCCTTTTGAAACTAAGCAGCAAAAAATTCAACTGCCCACCTGACTGCCTGCCTCTCCTTCTCTCTGCATCCATCCATCCATCCATCATCCCTCAACCTATGTACCTATTGATCTGTCTATATGTCTCTCTAAATGTCTGTCCATCTATCTATTTAAATCTCACATTCTGTGACCTGGTAGCCTTATAGAGATCAGAAAAAGAGTAAAATAGTCTATGAGTGGCTGAAGATATTTTTCTTGTATCATGCAGATCAAAACATGGGGAAAAGGAACATATGTTCTGACAGACCCTACCCAGCTTGAAAGGTGTCGAATCTGGGTCCAAGGATAGACCATATGTTTGTTTTTCCAAAAAACCAGGCTGGAAAGACTTGGAGAGGCTCATCACCATGTTCACTTCAGGGGCTGAATTGTTTGGCCAATTTGACTCTTTTAGAAAACTATCCATCTCCTAAATTGTGGTGTTATCATCACCTATAATGTTAGAGGAAGCTGAGCAAGTCACTTCTGTCTGCCTTAGTTTCTCCTTCTGATAGTGGGAATAATAATAGCATTTCCCTTATAGGGTTGTTATGAGGATCAAATGAGATAATAATTGTAAAGTACAGTACTTTGCAATTTTAAAGTGCTATATAAATTCTAGTTAATGTTATTAACTATTACTAGAGAGGTTTAATAAACTGAAGGGTACAATATAAATCTTTTGTAGGGATTCCTACCCTGGACTTGATTAAAAAAATTTTTTTTTACTAAATCACAATTGATTTCCTTTTAATTTTTATTCATTTAAAAATGTTATTATGAAAAGTGAATTGAGCAGAATCAGGAGAATATTGTACAGAATAACAACAATCACGTTTGATGATCAACTATGAATGAATGATTTAGCTATTACCAACAAGGCAAGGATCCAGGACAACTCCAAAGGACTCATGATGAAAAAGGATATCCATCCTCACAGAAGGAGCAGATAGAGTTCAAATGCAGATGGAAACATATCATTCTTCACTTTATTTCCTTTGTGAAATTTTCTGTAGTTTAGCAATATATGTCTTATTTCATAACAAGATGAACAGAGAATTATGTATTACATGATAGAATGTGTACAACCTATCTATCATCTTATCTGCCATCTTGGGGAGAGGTGAAAGGGAGGAGGAAAAAAGAATGAGACCTAGATTTTTGGACATAGCTAATGTAAGAATTTATTTCTCTTGGATAAGCACACTTATTATAATTTATTATATATTTATAATAAATCATATGTATCATATTGTTACATTACATATTATGCTATACATAAAAATGAAAAGAAATAAAACCACATTATTCTGAGAAAGAATTCAGACGTTTCACTAGTTTGCTATATAAGCTTATATCACAAAAATGTCACAAACCTCTGTTTTAAACAGAATTAGGTGGACTTAAATCTAGAACTTCATTGAGGGACTTTTCATTCATTTTATTTATTATTCATTCATTTATTTATTGTTATTCATTTATTTATTCTTTATAAATTATTTCTTATTGAGTTCTTTTTATTCATGAAGTTGTTTTTTTTTTTTACTCTGTAAGTAGTCATTTCTTTTAAGGAACTATGAAATAAAAGCATTTTGCAGTGATGGTCTTAGAATAAGAAATGATAATCTCTCTAGATTTTGTCTGGTGCTATCATTCCAGGAGGCTCGCCATTCTCTAGTATACTGTTTCAGCTTTAGAAGTCAAACTTCTCCATGATCTCTCATGGCTGTTGGCTTAAGAATTTTGAAACATGGAAACGAAGTGAAACAAAGAAGAGAGAAAGTTAGCCTCTGTTACAACATGACTGCTGGAGACATATGCAAACCAGTAACACAATTTCCACAGTATTTCAGTGGCTGCTGGAAATATTCTGTAACACTTGGCCAAAAGCCCAACCTTTGCTGAACTATGAATATTCTTGTTGGATTTTCAGCAGTTGTGGTCTACAAAGTTTCAACACAAACTTTCTCGCCTTGCTCCACCCCCAAGAAACAGCTTTTAAAAATTAAATAATGTCCAAGAAACTAGTTTAGTCCTAAGCCAATGACTCAGAAATAAAAAGGAAAAAAAAAACCCTCTCGTTTACAAATTCATTCAGATTCTTTTCTGGATATTACTCTGTTGCTTACAAGAAAGGAATGATAGGAATGTTATATTGTAAATGGTGCCAACTTGCTGTAATGTCAGTTTGGGAAAATTTTCCAAAAGAACATTAGCCCTTAGCAAGATGTTTATCTGCTAGAAAGGAACACTGTACCCAAGAGACTTAAAAAAAAATACCGTTCTCTAATTTATTGGATATTTATCAAATGTTCCCCATGCACACACGCATACACAATTACTCATCTTTCTGAAAGAATTAACTCACTGTGAAGAGAAAGCCAATAGTTCTACATAAGTCCAAGATGATGTCTTTGGCTCTTAGAAATATCTGGTGTAGGATATCCTTTAATATGTCATGAGTTTCCTCATTTGGAGATATGAAATACTGTTGGGCTGTGCTTCAAGAATCATGGGATGTGTCTGTGTGCGTGTGTGTGTTTATGTGTAAAAGCCCAACTCATCGGTTTCATAATTCATCGGGGTGGGGGTGCAGTGCTGGTAGTTGCCTATGTGGTTTTTAATTGGATTGCCTCAAAGTAGGTATAGGTGTGCAAATGAGAATGAGGGATGTGTGCTTATGCATGTTATATCTGAGAGGGAGATGGTGAGGGAGTAGGAAGAAGATGAATGTTATAGCTAATTCCTGGAGAATTCTGGAATGATTTATTTAAAAAAAAAGTAATTTATTTTTTTAAAAATCTTTACCTTCTATCTCAGAATCAATACTAAGTGTTGGTTCCAAGGCAATAGAGTGGTGAGGTCTAGGCAACTGGGGCTAAGTAAGTGACTTACCCAGGGTCACATAGCTTAGGCAGTAATGGGGAACATTTTGGAGATGGAGTGCCAAGCTTGCCTCTACCCCACTCCCCAGACCAAGTGCTGCCCTACCCCCTTTACCCTACTTAGGGGAGGAAGAAAGTACTTCCATTGGGCTGCTGGGGAGAGGGGCAGGGGATGTGAGTTCCTGGTTCCCCTTCCCCCCCTCCCCAGAGAGCAAGTGTTGTGCCCCTTCCCCACACCAAGTGCTGCCCTACCCCCTTTACCCTACTTAGGGGAGGAAGAAAGTACTTCCATTGGGCTGCTGGGGAGAGGGGCAGGGGATGTGAGTAGTCCTCAGCAAGTGTAGAGAGGGGAGGGGAGTGGTCCAAGAGCTCCATTTCCCTCCACCTCTGCTGCCTGTGAGCTGCCTACTTTACTCCAGTATGCTCCCATTGGGCTGCTGGGCAGAGGGGCAGGGGATGTGAAAAAATGTCCTCAGGTATGGTGGAGAGGGATTGGGGAGTGGTTCTGCCTGAGACCCTCTGACTTTCTAGTAATAAACTGGAAGGGGGTGGAAGGGAAAGGCAGTCACATGCCCACAGAGAGAGCTCTGTGTGCCATCTTTGGCACCTGTGCCATAAATTCACCATCACTTGCTTAGAGAGTGTCCAAGCCCAGATTTGAACCCAGGACCTCCATCTGAACCAAGGCCTGGATCTCCATCCCCTGAGTGACCTCGCTGCCCCTTGAATGCTTTATTAAGCTGGTGGTTTGTGAACACATAAAGGGATCATTAAAAGTCAGGTCATTCTCAGTAAGAAAAAGTCCTAGATTCCCAGAATTAGAGACAATTCAGAAGCCCTCTAGTCATCCCTGAAGATCTGCACAGTGAGCCGTGTAACATTCTCTACAAATGCTCTTAGTGCCTTTGAGGATCTCCTCTGAAAGGAGACCAAGGCATCCTGTTCCATTTCTTTTATTCGGTCATTTTTCAGTCATGTCTGACTCTTTTTGACCCTATTTGGGATTTTCTTGCAACTGGAGTTGTTTGCAAACTTGCAAACTACTGGAATAGTTTGCTATTTCTTTCTCCAGCTCATTTTACAGATGAAGAAACTAAAATAAACAGGTTTAAGTGACTTGCCCAAGGCCACCCAGCTTGTAAGTATATGATTTCCATTTCTGAATTGGGCTAAGGTTGTCCTTACCTTGAGCCTAAATTTCCCTTTATGAAACTTCTACCTATTCCCCTTAGGTCTTTGGAATGGCACAGCAAGTTTACTACTTTCCCACAGGACAGGCTTTTAAATACTTGCAGAGACCTGTCATTTTCTCCCTTTGATGTCTTTTCTAGCTAAATATCTCAAGGTCCTTCAACTAATTTGCACATGGCATGAACTCATGGCCCTTTGTTGTTCTCCTCTGAACGCTCTCCCATTAATCAGCATTCTTTAAAAAATGTGACACCCAGAACCCAATATAATGCCACACATGCATTACGACTAGGAAAGAATTTAGTAGCTCAGCCTTGATTAGGCCAATCTAACCTTATTTATCTTTTAGATCATGGAAAATGTCATGGAGATACCAAGTCTGGATTTCTGCAGAATATTTGATGAAATCTCTCATGATAGCCTTGTGGGTATCATGTGTTACCATGTATGAATAGAATGGATTGTGGAAGGCAAAGTCACATCTAGAAAGTCAAGTGGAATCATATATGTTTGAATGTCCAGATTAAAAAAGTCAGTGATTAATTGATTTCAGACGAGAGGAAGTCCTCTAGTGGAGTATCTTAGGGTGAGATCTTTGTGCTTGGTTTATTAAATATTTTTGTACATAACTTAGTTGAAGGCATTGATGGTATGCTTTACAAGTTTGTGGACTGTGTATATAATGTCTATGCTCTGGCTCCCTCTTCCAGAGGCAGGTTGCTACATCTTCCCTTCAGTGTTCCTCAGGTATTCTGAGAGGTTTAGGAGTATCCCTTCTCTAATGTTATTGACTGGAGTCCCTCCCTCCCCATTGTTAGATATAAGTAACTAGTTGTCTCTACACTTCCATTTAGCCATTTAATGTCAATTAGCTTTGAAAAAGCAATATTTATTTTGAAGCTATGGTAAGAACAAACATTTCAAATATTCTTTTCCAGCCCCTTGGGAGTGCATTCTCTATCATCTCACTTCCTTCTTTAGGGAGAGTGGGCTTAAACACTGACTGTATTATTGCCAAGTAAGACCTACTTTCAGGTATTCCTGGACTACATCCTAAAAAAAAATTCCTGAAGGTAATACTTTTATCAACCAACCAGTCAATCAATAAACATTTATTAAATACCTACTATTTACCAGGAACTGCACTATGCACTGGAGATATGAAAAAGGCGAAAGATAGTCCCTCCTTTCAAGGAGCTTTCATTCTAATGGGGAAGATGACATACAAACAAGCAGATACAAAGTAAGCTTATATATATATGATAAATAGGAAATAATTATTTTTTATTATTATTTTTCATTAAACCCTTAACTTCTGTGTATTGGCTCCTTGGTGGAAGAGTGGTAAGGGTGGGCAATGGGGGTCAAGTGACTTGCCCAGGGTCACACAGCTGGGAAGTGTCTGAGGCCGGCTTTGAACCTAGGACCTCCCATCTCCAGGCCTGACTCTCAATCCACTGAGCTACCCAGCTGCCCCCAAAATAGGAAATAATTAAAAGAAGGTTGTTGTTCAGCTGGCTGTAAAATCTCAATGTCAGGACACTGGGAAACTCAGAGGATGGCTCTCCTGACTTTTTAAAACAATTCATAGTCTATAAGCTCTTCACCTAAATGAAAAAGAACAGATGAGCTGAGCATGGTGGCACACATTTATAATCCCAGCTATCAGGAAGCTGAGACTGGCAGATCTCTTGAACTCAGGTGTTCTGAACTATAGTGAACTAAGGTGATAAAATATATATTCTAAGCTTGGCATCAATATAGTGAATTCCATCCCCTTCTTGTAAGAGGGAACACATACCAATAGTTTAAGGAAGGAGTAAACTGGACCAGATTTGAAACAGGGCAGGTCAGAGCTTCTGTGCCTATGAGTATAAGATTAGGACTGTGAGTAGTACCTACATGCCCAGCCTAGTAAAGAAAGGGAGACAATATTTAAAAACAAAAACTCACACATGTAGAGGTAAAGGAATGGGATCCATTTCACAGGACCACATCAACATCAGAGAGAAAGCCCAAGACCTCTCCCCTTCCAGCATTATCTCTTACTGGACCATCAGCAAAGGAGTTGAACCAAGCAAGGACCTGAAAGGAATAGCTAAAGCCAAAGCCTTTTGAAGGAGCTCTCAGATCCATCTGGTTAGCAGAATAGAATAATTTACATAACATCTACACATGCTCTACAGTTTCCCCAAGGCATTTTCATTACCATCACCATACATTTCCTGAAAGTATCTCCCTAGTCTGTCCACATGGGGAACTTATCTGCACATGTACCAGTTCTTTTTATACATGAATCAATCTAAGAACAATTTAAAGCTCCTACTGTGCCTCATACACCATAAATACTAAGGAAATGAAAATAAAGCAAACAAACCACAAAGAAATAGTCCTTGTCTGTAAGCAGCTCACATTCTACTGAGGAGGACAGAAAAGGAGATATAAATGCTTACAGATGAATAAATTGAGAAAGTATGCAAGATGTATACAAAGTAATTTGGGAAAGGCACTAACAACTGGGGCAATCAGGATGTACAGCTAGAAGAGGTTGCTAATATGCTAGATGATGGAATCAGAATCCCCAAAGATGACTGAAACACAAGGCAACTAGGTAGCATAGTGGATAGAGGTCAGGGCCTGGCATTAGGCAGACCTGATTTCAATTCTGGCCTTAGACACTGACTAGTTGTGTGACCCTGGGCAAGTCACTTTACCTTGTTTGCCTCAATTTCCTCAACTGCAAAATGAGCTGAAGGAGGAAATGGCAAACTACTCCAATATCTATGCCAAGAAAATCCCAAATGGGATTGTGAGTTTAACACGACTGAAATGACCAAATAACAACAATGAGAAAAAATTAACAATAGGGACAAACACAAAGTTTTGTACTTAGTTTTAAAAAATGAAACCAATCCAATATATAATGGGTACACTAATGGCTGAACTTCAGTACATATTAAGAAAACTTTGGGATTTTAATTCACTATAATCCCTTCATGGTGACCAAAAAGTAGGGATTAAAAATTAATGGTTTGACTAATGTAAGGGGTAAAAAGGGGTTTTGATTGGGTAAATATTAAAAGGTTGGTCACCAGGGGATTGAACAATTATCAGTCCCCAATTAAAGAATAACCTCAAGTTAAAATGACTTATATGGAAATTTATTTACAAATGAGAAGAGGAAGTAAAAATAAGGAAATAAGAGAGACGATAAGATAGGAATAGCAATCTAACACAGTAGGTAATTTGCTCTGATCCCCTAGTTCAATCCAGGTAGATCTAATAAACCCTCAGCCTCGGGAAATCCAGCCTTGATCCCAAGGCTGGGAAGCCAGAGACCCAAAGGGCCTTGAAGACGAATGAAGCAAAAGCTTCAGCCACAGAGTCTCTATAAAAAGGAAATTCCTTAAGAGAAGTTCAGGAAGATTCAGTCAACACTTACCACATGGAACAGTCTCACCAGCTCCAGACTTCCTCCAAGTCCAGTCATGAACCAGAAGAGCTCCTTCAGGTCCCATTTACGAATCAAAAGAGAGAGCCCAGATGACTGAGGTCTCTTTTTAAAGGGGCCTATTTTGCATCACATCCTGTGGCCTCCTCTTAGTTTACGTGTCCAATCACAACAGATGTTTTTCTAAGGACTAACCAGGGGGCAGTCAGTAAATTTTGATTTGTTACTCACTCTAGCACACGTGGGTTACAGACCACCCAAAATGGAGATGTTTTCACCTTTGGTGATTAAATCTAAAATGGGCAGGGTAGATTTAATCTCATTATCACACTAAAAATATGAAAATGATAAATAATGGTAGTCACTGATTCAAAATATTATTGCTCAAAGTTGAAATGACCTTTAATAGCTTTTATTTACAAAAGAAGTAGAAAGAGTGAAAGCAGAGAAATACAAAAGGGTAGAGAAGACATTAGCCTATCAAACTAAATATTGCTCCAGTGTTCAACTTAGCCAAGACTTGTTGACCTTCGACCAGAATTAAACTCTCTCCAAAAGACAGGAAGGGAAAGTCAGCTATCCACTCACCCAAGTTCCCTCCAAGAGGCAGGTCAAGATGATGACTCAAGCTGAAGGTGACTCCTGAGGCCAACTTTCTTCCTTGAGCTGACCTTCTTGAAACTGACTTCCTTCTTGAAGTCAAACTCCCCAGCCCCAAAAATTCAGGGCCTTTTATAGTGGCTTCTTATCCCTTCCCCTCTTCACAAGGGCCAATTACAGCTTCCAAATTGCCCAGCATTGCCCAGGGGGGCAATGTCTGTGGGATCCACTTCTCATCTTCTGGAAGTGTGAATTCTCATCAAAAGGGTTCACGGTTTCCTGGCTGATTGAGTTTCTGAGGATGTGAATTCACTAAGTAGCTTCTGAGCTCCTCCACCTAGTTCAAGCTTGTGTTGATTCAAAAAGGTAGACAAAGGAGAGTTAACCCTATCTTCACAATCTAGTGAGGTACTAAATAGGGGTATTTAAGTTGTTGTTAACCAAAGTGTTAACTCCAACTAGGCAGAGAATAAAGGATTCCCTTTTTACAAGTATAAACTCAGAATAGACAAAGAGAACCAAGAATTTCCTTTCACAATCCCCCACTGTGATCCTTGGGAGACTAGTCTCCCCAATGGATCATTTAAACATAACTATCTTGTACCACTAAAGATCTTCTAGCTAAGGGTGCATACAATATTGCACTCTCTAAGAGGAAACTACAATAGTTAGAGATAAGAGGGAAATGGAAGAGAGAGGGGGGGCAAACCAATGTTTGCTAGGTGCATTGACAATAAATCAATTGGGGGCAGACCCCTTTGGCATAAGAATTTACAATCAGAATAAATGTGTTCAACTCCCCACTGTTCAATCAATTATGCTTTAAGGTTCATTCTGGGTCTTCTGATGCTGTGGAGGTTTCTTTAGGCATCTTCATGGTGCCTTCTTCAAACAGTTCATTTCAAGGAGTTAGAAAGCTTCTTTCCCTGAAATTTTTTCTCAAACAAAATTTTAAGTCTTGGATATTTATGAAAATATATACAATCCCCCCCAGGAGGATGTTGGCCAACACTCGGATCAACTCAGGATACATTAATTTCATTTAGAAAACGGCTTTATATAAAACTTTTGTAGCAAGAGCTTCTGTTTTTTTTTCTCTACCTTTACTGTTTTCTTCTTTTGTAGCAGGAACTTCTGTTTTGTTCTCTACCTTTAATTTGACATTCTTTTTAGTATATAAAAAAAATCATTCAGAAGCTACTAGGCTTCATGTGAAATGCTCCCTTTTACGGGCCATTTAGGGGTACCACATCCCTTAGGAAAACTTTCCCAACTCCCGTATAAGACTATAACCCATCACAGGGTAACCAAACCCTTTGGATTTGCTCCCTCCTTTGGAATGAGACTGTAACAGCTCTAAAAGGCATGTCTTTTATATGTCCCATCCATTGTAATGTGGAGGATAGGACTACAATAGTGAAAGTCACTTTCAGATTTTTTTATTCATTATATTTTTATAAATGCGGGAGCAGGTAATATTTTAGGGGTACCATGCCCCTTAGAAAAACTTTCCACCTCCCAGATGAGATTATACATCTCATCCAACCACTGACCCCCAGAGAAATGAAGCTGCCAAGAAAAAATAGTTTTGTTTTAGTTTGCATTGTTAATGATAATAATAATGATGATGGCAATAACTTATTTTTATGCAGTATTGTAGACTTTACCAAATGTTTTTAGATATATTATCTTATTTGATTTCAGCTGAAATATGGCTTCTACTCTGGTCAGATTTTATCTGGAACATTTTGTTCAATTCTAGGAATCAAATGTTTAGACTATCAGAGCAAACTCCAGATTGTCTAGAGGAGTGCAAATGTAAATAAGCAATTATAATCATGTAATATGAAGAATGCAAGGTCCTTGAGGGCAGGGATTGTTTCATTTTTATCTTTGTGTCCCTAGCACCCACCTAGCACAGTGCTTGGCACATAGTAGGTGCTTAATAAATGTTTGTTGATTGATTCGATGAAGAAGGTTGAAGACCCTGGAGATATCTATCCTAGAGAAGAGATGACTTAGGAGGGACACCTTCAAATATTTGTAGGGCTAATAGTGGAAGAAGAATTTAGACTTGTTTCTTTACAGCTCCAGAGAACATAATTAGAACAACCATTGAAAATTATGAGGATGATTTCAAATCAAATATAAAGAGAAACTTTCTAACAATTAGACCTATCAAAAAAAGGAATGTGTTATCTTATGAAGCAATGAAAATCTCCATTACTGGAAATATTTAAACAGAGTTTGGATGACTACTTGTCAGGGATGGTAAAGAGGAAATTACTTAATTGCATAGGATTTGAATTAGATGACCTCTGAGATCCTTTCTCTGAAATTCTATATTTTTGTGATTTTCCTCATGTTCTGGATACATTCACATTGTTGCATAAATCCATACAATATCATCATGGGCATTATCCCTTATAGTTTTTTAAGTCAGTGAGTGGAAGACCATGCTAAGTAGACTGAACATTTCAATGTTATAATCAAATATAAACTTACTACAAAGTAAATCTAAAACCAGTTTAATGATCATCATTATGTTGATTCATATAGTAATAATCATTATTCTATGAATGATAAGCAGTTCACATAAGTGATTACTTAATATTACTTCTATATAGTCAAATTAAAAATGTATAATTTCAGCGGAGTGGATAGGAAAGGGGTTGAAGCATGTAGCTGGTTAAGTTCTGAAGATTCTTGAATCATAAACCAAGGGGTCTAGGCAACCCAACCAGAGCTCTCCATTCACTTAAAGTGGGCATTTATAGCTTTATTAGAATCAGGACGGAATAGACATCAGACTGTCCTATTTGGGGTAAGGTGAGCACTTCCTCTGCAGTGTTCCTCTTCATTGAGTAGTGAATATCTTTATTATTTTTAATCGTAACAGTAGTATTGGTCTATTAGGTAAAGCCATTCCTTGGGCACTAAACAAGAAGATACAGCCAGGTCCTGATTAGTTTGAATAATGCACCCTGGGAAGTGGTCACATGTATTCAAATTTACACTTTTTGAAGTATAAGATTTTGTAAAATTGGTTCCAGGTGAATGGAAACATGAGAGTACAAATTTGAAAAACATGACCATTTCATGAGATACATTATTTATACAAGTTGGGACTAGCCCTAGCAAGAAAGGGTGAGGGCAGAATCAGTAACTATTTCTCCCACAAGAATATATGAGGTGTATATGTTGGGAATGAATGAGAAAATGTGTATTAACTACTTACTATGTACTAATTACTGAAGATACAAAAAGCGAAGTTAGTTCATACCATAAAGGAACTTCTATTTTAATAGAAGGAATCAATACATACATAGGGGAGTGGTGGTCAGGGAAAGGTATTTTGGACTGAGAAGTCACTGGGTTGGTGAGGGCATTAATGGGGCAGTTTGATTACCATCAGGATGTGATGTGTGATTGGGCAAATTGCCTTGATTCTCAATCAATTTCCTGAGGGCAGCTAATTGTTACTAACTCACTGGTACCTGTTTCTAGGTCTGGTTCTCTATCCACTGGGCCATCTAACTGCCCCAAAAGACCTATTCTTTTTTTTTTTTTAAACCCTTACTTTTAGCCTTAGAATCAATACTATGTATTGGTTCCAAGACAGAAGAGTGATAAGGGTTAGGCAATGGGGGGTTAAGTGACTTGTCCAGGGTCACACAGCTGGAAAGTGTTTGAGGCCATATTTGAACCAGGAGTTCCTGTCTCTAGGCCTAGCCCTCTAACAACTGAGCCATCTACCTGCCCCTCCTTTCATCATTTCTTATAACACAATAGCATTCCATCACATTCATATATTATATTTCATTTAATCATTCCTCAATTGATGAGCACCCTCTCAGTTTCCAATTCTTTGTCACAATGGAAAGAGCTGTTATAAACATTTTTGTATGTATGGCTGCTTTTCCTTTTTTTTAAATTTCCTTGGGATATGAATCTAGTAGGTTTTATTGGTTAAAAGTGTATGTACAGGGGGCAGCTGGGTAGCTCAGTGGATTGAGAGCCAGGCCTAGAGACTGGAGGTCCTGGGTTCAAATCTGGCCTCAGATACTTCCCAGCTGCGTGACCCTGGGCAAGTCACTTGACCCCCATTGCCTACCCTTACCACTCTTCCACCTATAAGTCAATACACAGAAGTTAAGGGTTTAAAAAAAAAAGTGTATGTACAGGGGGTAGCTGGGTGACTCAGTGGATTGAGAGGCAGGCCCAGAGATGGGAGGTCCTGGGCTCAAATCTGGCCCAAAGTGTGGGTAACTATTTCTCCTTTCATGGTCTTGAGGATATACTTAAAGATTTGAGATTAATTTCTAACTATCAATCATGAGTCTCTATCTAGTCTGTTTCCCATTGATTGATAAGAGGGGAAACTAGATATTTAAGGTATGGTCACCAGAAATCTGATTAACTCGATTTGAAATTTAAAAAATAGACCCAAGTCAGGATGACTTTTATGGAAGTTTATTTACAATTAGGAAGGTTGAAGGTAGGGAAACAGAGAGAGAGAAACTCTGGCCCAGACCAGAGGTCTGGACCAGATAAGAATTTAGAGGCCCCAGGAGAGGGGCACAGAGGTTAATTAAACAAGGCTTCTAGCCACAAGGCCTTTTACAATTAGAGAGGCAAGAGAGGCCTCCCTGAGGGTAGAGCCTCCAGAAACGCCAAGGGAGGAGAAAGGAAATCAGCCTAACTTACTCACCTGATAATTCAAAGGGAAGCCGGCTGAAGTCCCACTAGAGATCCTCTACACCAAGTTCAAAGCGCCAACTCCTCCTCAGGAAGTTACCATCCTATTTAAAAGAGAGCATCTTTCCTCACTTCCTGCATCCACCTTCAATTTCAAGTGGACAAATGGCAGCCTCAACACTGTTTTGGACCCTTGTTTTTGATTTGCTACTTATTGTCATGTGTGGGTAACTGATCTTCCCCTCCCCACTTAATTCTAAGTTGGGTGGGGTGACATTATTTCTGATGGCTAAAGTCTAACAATGAGTGAGGATGAGCCAATTCCATTTACACACTAGTCAGATTTAATTAGCTTTTTAAAAGGGTTATTTTAAAATGTGGTATAGCAAGAAGTATTATAGAAACATCCTCCCTAAGAGTCTGTAACTCTCTTGTAAATCCATACAGAGTCTTTCGGAAAGTGACCTTGAACTTAGAGCACATGTGACAATGGGATAATTCAAACTCTTGGTTCAACGGAAAAACTAGCATGGAAGTCCTTTTCTCCTAGTGATGTTCCCATGAAACGTAGTTCCCTAATGGACACTGAGGCTCAGTTGCCCTTGTGGAGGCCTGCATCTATTCCCAAAGAACTCATGCTCCCCAAAGCCAGATTTCCTCAGTTTGTCTAGTTTGATTTCTCTTGGTTCCCAGATGGATATCTTGTTTATTACTGGTCCAGTCTCTCCAGTGACATAGTTAGTGGAGGAGGGGTACAGGAGAAGTAGGTTTCCTTCCTTCCCCACTCCCTCATCTCTTTCTCTTATCTGGTTTTAGGATCAGAGATATGTGTTTAACTTTCTTTCAATTAATCCCAATATATTTGTCAATCTGATTTCATCTAATTGCTGAAAGCTTTCACTTCTTGTATCTAGTTTTATACCTTTGATTGATTGATTCAATAGAGGTTTCTAGTAACTGTTTATACCTACTCTACATGTTTGATTTATTCTATAATGTAATGAAGGGCATTTCTTACTGATAAAGATATCAGGGCTTAGAGTAATTTGTTAATTGTATTAATTTTGGGTTAGAGGAGGGTGTGGGAAACAATCTTCTCATATAATGGTTATATTTTTCTTAAATGGTCCATGGAATAGGTGGTAAGGCTTTTGTTTGCTACAGAAAAAAAAAATTAAAAGGAAGAGCAGCTAGTAGCTCAGTGGATTTAGAGCCAGACCTAGAGAAGGTTGATCCTTGGTTCAAATCTAACCTCAGGCACTTCTCAGCTATGTGAACCTGGCCAAGTCACTTAATTCCCATTGCCTAGCCCTCATCACTCTTCTGCCTTGGAACCAATACAATACTGATTCTAAGACGCCAGGTAGAGATTCAAAAAAACCCAAAGGGTATGACAGCTAGGTTTATGCTGATAAAAGCAGTTAACATATTTATGGGGTGACAGCTACCATTGTAATAAAAATTTTCTTCATATATAATTACACTGTCCCCATTGATAGTGATAAACAAACTAGAGACAATAAGCTTGGCTAGTTGTTAACCCAATTGTAAAATTTTGGGTTCAGTAACAATGGAAGAAACATATATTATATATCTTCTATATGCAAAGCACTATGCCAGAGAGCTAGGGACATAAGTACAAAAACCAGTGATAGTCCAGCCCTGAGAGGACAAGAGATTTAATACTAAAAGTAGAGGTAGGAGTTTAAAGGAAGAGAAAGATTTGAGATGTGAAACTGCTATCTCTTATTTTTAGACAATTCTTTTCTCCTTCTTTGGATAATTTTAGCTGTATAAACAAATTTTAAGATTTTAGCTTTTTTTTCTTTCCTCTTTTCCTTCAATACTGCTAAACAGGTGTGACTTTATAGGTATGGGTAATCCTTTCATTCCACAGTTGAAAGTTTTCATGAGTTGCTGTGGCAAAAATAACTTATCAGTTGATGGCCAAACTGTTGGAAATGAGCCTTTCTAAACTTAGCTTGGTTAGTCCTTGGTTGACAGACAAACAATCCATCACTAACCCTATACTCCCTAGTTTGATAGGACCTGCCAGAGTTCAGACCTTATTAAGTATGGGTGACTTCAAGGTCATCTCCATGGTGTGATGAGGCAATGGAATAGGATTTTGGTGGAGGTTGAGTAGAATGCCAAAATTAATAAGAAGGAATTTTTGCCTTCCTGGTGTTTGAAATTTAGTAGGTTAAAAAAGGCACAAATATGAGAATTTATAAAATATCAATGATTTCATAAGTGTGGGGAACTCCTTCCAGCAATGTTGGAGGGCATGTAGAGTTAATAACTAGAAGAATATATAATGTTTCTTGAGGAACGTAGAAGTTAGGTAACTTATATTTACTAAGTTGCCAAGAGCTGTGATTTGACTTCAAGCTCAACACTTATCTACCACCTCATTTTGCTTTTAAGAATTATACATGGATAATGATCATTCTTTCATTCATTTACTCATTCAGCAAGCATTTATTAAGCTCCTACTTTGTTCCAGGCACCAGGTTAGGGAAGCAGAGACAAAATCAAAACAGTTTCTGACCTCAATTTTTTCACAATCTATTAGGGATTGGGGAGGAAGGTGGCATGTCACAATAAGTACTCAATAAATACTCCTTTAAATAATCATCAATAAATTTAATGAATAGTGTCAAGCAGAAGTGTAAAACATGTTCTATAAAACAATGGTGTGTTCAGCCCAAAATAAATTAAAATGTAATTGGGTAATATTTAACAAAATAAGTAAAAGTACAATAGAACATAGATAATGTTAATATGTAGTTTTCTAAGTCAACACTGCCTGTAAGGATCTTTATGTACAGTTCAATGACACTAGTTTCTTTTTGAATTTTACCAATGGTATTAGTTAGAGGAGGGACTTCAGGCTCCAGTAATCAAGGGAAGATTAATGAAAGAGGTGAGATTGGAACTAACCTTTGAAGAAAGATTAAAATTTCAAGAATTAGAATAGGAGAGGTTAGTGGGAGAGTGGGAGGAGGAGAGTTGTTAGTTATTGACCTTCATACTTGAAGAGGACCAAAATGACATCACTAGGGTGATATCTTTTGACTTGAGCATAAATTGCATTTAAGTAATGGAGAGTTGCATCAAGCAGTCAGCCTCACTCTCTATTCCAGTCATCAAAGTCCAGTGACAAAAGGCAATACTGGTAATGGCTTGGAAGGCAGTGGATGACCTTGGATTTTGATGTCTAACCAAATTCTCAGTACTCCACAGTGCCTGCTTCAGCTGCCTTCATGGTCATTGGAATAGATTGTTCTCATCAGCCCCTTTCGTCAGAGGAAGTTTTCACATGCCTGGGGTAGACACCTCTCTAACTCACCATTGGGTTTGTGACTCATTGGTTACCCTCAGCTTGGTTCAGTCCACCAAAATAGTTTATCAGAATGTGGCTACTATGCACATCATAGCTTCTTGGAGCCACAGGTGAGAGCTAGTTGGCAGGTGGACACCAAAGGAAGAAAGGAGACCTCAAGGCTATTTTGAGAGAGACAGACAGAGACAGACAGACAGACAAAGAGACAGAGAGAGGATATAGCCAGGACATGACATGAGTAGCCACGCAGCAGGAAAGCACTAAGCAGATCTATCTGTTGGCTAGATTAACTTGGCTAGAGCATAGAATAACTTACAGGAGAGTTGTAGGAGACAAAGTTGAAAAGGTAAGCTTGAGTCAGATGGTGGCAGTTCTTGTAGTAGTCAAGGAAGCTGGACTTTCTCCAATAGGAGAATGAAGAGATCAAAGGGAGATAAATTTGGAAATAAAATGCAAGATAGATTGGAGTACCTTGCTTTAGAAGTGGGGCTGGGGGCATCTGAGAGACAAAAGGAAACCAGTTATAGCCTAATTCTAAAGAGATAACCTTAATTAAGATGGTAGCAGTGGAAGGCACAAGTAAATATGAAAAACATTGGAGACTGTGCTACCTTTCATTAAAATAAGGAAGTTCCAAAAAGGGGAAGCCTTTTTAGGGATGACTGCACCTCTAAAAGATGAACATTATTACAAGTATGGAGCATTGATGTCTCCTTCTAAAGGTATCTTGTCCCTGGAGAGTTCATCTGAAGGAGTCTGAGAGCTGGAAGTACTGAGAGAGCATATTTTCTGTTGCTCTAGGAATGTTTTTTTCCTACCATGTTAACCTTTTCTCCTTTAAATAATTTATCCTTTTATGGTGTTTTCTACTCTTCAACTGTTTCAACCAAAAGCCACCAGAAGTTAAGGGAAAATAATGTTTTTCATGTTGATCTCACCCAAGCCTAGTCACAATTCTGTTTATTCACCTTGGAAATGCCTTCTCCCTGACCCCAAATCCTTACATTTTGTATTAGAATTGATATTAAGTATTGGTTCCAAAGCAGAAGAGAGGGAAGGGCTAGGCAACTGGGATTAAGTGACTTGCCCAGGGTCATACAGCTAGGAAGTGTCTAAGGTCATGTTAGAACCCAGGATCTCCTGTTTCTAAGCCTCGCTATCCATCCACTGAACCACTTAGCTGCCCTGGAGATATTTATATTCATTTACTTAGAGAAACAAAATGTTAAAAATGAAATTTTATTTATAACTGAAGTCTACTATTTTTTTCTCTTTTAAAGGCATCATCTAACATACTCTTGTGTTAGGTTAGTAAAAGTTGCTAAATACACAAATGGGTTTCTTTTCTCTCTCTAGTTACAATAGTGAAAAATTCAAGGAAATAATTATCCTGCAAGTTCTATTCCCCCTTTTGAAGCAGTGAGAAGCAGTACAGAGGGGAGGGGAAAATGCTAGATACTGGGTCAGGAGACAATTTCAAATTCTATCTCAAGACATTTATTAGCTATGTAACCATTTGCAGGCTACTTATTTGTCTGAGCCTCAGCATTTCCATCTGTAAAATGGGGATAATAACATTTGCTTTATATAACATAGAGTAGTTGTGGAAAGTGCTTTGCAAGCTTTAAAGTGTTATAAAATGGTGAGTGGCTATTAATGGAAACTTTTCTATTCCAAAGAATTCAAGTTAACATTTATTAAGCACCTGCCTTGGCACTTAATTTTCTCAGGGGTTGAAAATACAAAGACAGAAAATAGTCTCTGCCCTTGGTGATCTCACTTTTCATTGGGAAGACGAGGAAAACAACATGTATATATACTATTGTTTCCGTGTTTCTTTTTTTAACACACACTCACATTGGTGGGCCATGAAGGGCAGGGAATTGCTCTCTTCAGGATTCTATGGATAACCAAGGGAATTTAAGTTTCTAGAACTGTTGCTTACAAGTCCCTACTGGTGTGCTTCCACTTGATTATCAGTCAAATAATTTTTAGAAAAATTATTAACTAATCAATCATGCAAGGACAATTATGCAGAAATAGGACTGCCCCCCTCCCTTGGAGAGGGGGCAAATTCTCAAGGTTCTTGGGGAAGAGCTCAAATTTAGGGAGAACATATGACCAAAGGGTAAATTCATGATTCTTGTTTACTGGGAATCCTCATCTCACTTTGTGGAGTTTCTTATGAAGTTTCCATTGGGTGTAGTTCTCTGGGGGGGCTACATGTTTCAGTGCCTTTGTTGAGTCCTGAAGCTACAGTTCCTTGGATTGTAATATCTCCTTGTGGTGTCTCTCAGCTACTACTGCTATGGGGACATTGCTACCAATATAATTAGGAAGTCCAAATCTTCTATTTGAAATTCACCAAGCTGTCAGCAAATTAATGGAGTAGGGGAAAGGGAGAAAAGAACATTCTGTCTCAGGAGTCCTTTAACCACTTCTAAATAAGACTATCTTTCAACTGGCCTGCAACTGGAATGGTTAAACTCCAGTGCTGCCTTGCTGTTTTATCCATAGCCCCAAAGAGCATGACTAATTCTTTTCAGTCTATCATGAGACATTTCCAGGGTGACATCATTCTCCAATGGAAAGAAGAATGACTGTGGAGACCTGCTCAATCTTGGGTAAATCACTGTATTTTTGTTTATTTCTTATAAACCTTTACTTTCAGTCTTTGTATTAACTCTAAAACAGAAAGCCAAGGGCTAGGTGGTGACTTGCCTAGGATCATATATCTAGGAAGTATCTGAGATCAGATTGGAAATCAATTCTTCCCTGCCCAAGAATTGGTGATCTGTCCACTATGCAACCTAGCGGCCTCAGGTAAAACATTTTTAAGCTCACTCCTTGAGCTTCAGTTTCTTTAAACATGAATTGAGGGGTGGATGGGAAATAAGCATTTATTGAGCATTTATTATGTGCCAGCCACTATGCTCAGCATTTACAAATATTATCTTATTTGTTTTAAACCTCGATACTGCCAGGGAGTTGATAGATATTATTGTACCCATCTTATAGTTGAGGAAACTATGCCCAAGGTCACACAGCTGGCAAATGCTTAAAGCCAGATATAATTTTAAGTCTTGACTCCAAGTCCAGTACTCTATCTACTGGGCCACCTAATGGTCCCTGAAGCCCTTTTACGTCTAAATCTATGAGCTTATTTGTTTTCATCCAATTACCCGAAGCCCTATGATTCTTCCAAATTGATTACAGATCTGTTCATACTTAGTTTACTTTTAATTGAATCATTGAATTGAGATGTCTAGGCTTTCATGATTAATTGAGCTGGGGTGAATATTACAGAGATATTATATAAATATGAAATATAGCTAAAGTAATTTTGGGTAGGAGCATTAACAACTGGGAGTCAGAAGTTTCTTAAAGGAAATGACTGGAGGTGGATCTTGATGGGAACTGGGGGTTTCAAGAGGTGGAGATAAGGAGGGAGTGCATTCCAGGCATGGAGGACATCCTGTGCTTGTGCTGGGAGATGGGAGATGTAATGATTTATACTAGGAACAGAAAGTAAGTTTGCTTGCACCTAGCTTGCCAAAGTGGGGGTGGGGAGGAAGTAATGTATAATCCTGGAAAGTTAAGCTAGGAGCAGATTGTGAAAGCCTTTAAATGTAAAACAGAGGAGGTTGTAAATACAAATACACCAAGCAATAGGGTTAGAGAAGAATGCTTCTGTTCTCAAATGGAGGCAGTACTTTACTAATTTTAACAACTGGGAATCAGAATACCTGGGTTATACTTCTTTGTCTGCTACTAACTATAGTGTACTGACACTGGGCAAGTTGCTTTATCTCTTGAAGACTCAGTTTCCTTCTCTGTAAAATGGGGATGATAATACCTGAAGCACCAAACAGGCTTTATCTCATTTGATACAAACTCACAAGATATATTAGAATATACTTGGTAAGGTTTACAGGTAAGATATAGTACAATACCTTAAAAGGTTGTATCACATAAGATAAGAATGTACTTTACTTTGACTTCTATTATTATTATAAAAAGGAGAATGAGACAGTCCTTAACCTCATGGAAAGAAACAAGCATCTATTTATTTAAAAAAAAAAAACACCAAAAAACAAATCTTGTTTTCTATCTTAGTTCCAGACAGAAGAGTGGTAAGTGACTTGTCTAGGGCCACACAGCTAGGAAGTATCTGAGGTCATATTTGAACCCAAGACCTCTTATCTCCAGGCCTGGCTCTTTACAAACTAAGCCAGCTAGCTACCTCTTGAAAAAAGCATTTATTAAGCATCTATTATGTGCCAGGATCTGTGACAAGTGCTATTACAAATATTTTATTTGATCTTTATGATAACCCTGGAAATTAGGTACTATTATTATCCTTATTTTATAATTGAAGAATCAGAGGCAGACAGGAGTTAGGTGACTTGCCAAGGGCCACACAACTAACAAGTGTCTGAGGCCAGATTTGTATTCAGATATTTCTGATCATAGGCCCAGTGCCCTATCCATTGTGCCATCTGGCTCCTTGTTAAATAAGGAGTTTACTTTCAATAAAGGAGGAAAATAAGAATATAGCATTTTCACAAATAAACATGTAGCACACGTGTGTTCCTTGTGTACAATGTATCTGACCAAAGGAATCTAACTTCCCCTTTTGGGAAAGCATGAATATAGCTTTCGAATACTGCATAATGCTCTGCCTGCCTTTAGGGGAGTAAAAGGTGATAGGAGGCTGGCCATTCTAAGAGAAAAAGGTAAAGACTGAAATTTTATGCTTCTCTTCATATTCAAATATTTCTGGTCTAGGGGATTTTTTTTTTTTTTTTTAGGTTGAAGCCATTTTCTTGGTTACTATCCCTTAAAGAGATATCAGAAGGTTTGACTTCTCTCCACGAAATGCTAGTTACACCAAAGGCCATCTCAAATAGTGAGAAAAGGAAGTAAACCCATTTATCTAAGAGAAATAGAAACTGAAGATGTTCTAGAGCTAAAATATACCAGAAAATATACAGAGTGAATGAGTTCTTTAGATGGAAGTCCACTATCTCAAGTCTACCCAAATCTTGAATTTTTTAGGGAGAAAACCTGGGTCATTAGAGATGTGTTTAGGTGCTTACTCTTCTATGTCTGCCAGTTCCCTAAATCCTATAATAGTCTAACCACTGCCACCATGTAAATTAGACTTCTTTTTTTCCTTCAAAGTTATTAAGACTATCCTCAGGAATTGATTGGTTTAGGGAACTAAAGCCTCAAGCTGTTGGTATCACTTTCTGATGATTTGAGTTAAAAAAAAAAACAGCCAAGGGGCAGCTGGGTAGCTCAGTGGAGTGAGAGTCAGGCCTAGAGACAGGAGGTCCTAGGTTCAAACCCCACCTCAGCCACTTCCCAGCTGGGTGACCCTGGGCAGGTCACTTGACCCCCATTGCCCACCCTTACCACTCTTCCACCTATGAGACAATTCACCGAAAGTACAAGGGTTTAAAAAAAAAAAAACAGCCAAGAAATCCTTAAGATCTCTAATATTTTTCTTGTGGAAAATTATGGGCAACTTGGGTAAAAGGCATTCAGCTTGGTCCAGTGGAATCAATTTGATGTCTTCAATGGCTATCTTTGGTGAATATCTTCTCTCTCTCAACCTTACAAGGTCTCAGTAAATCTCATTTGTTAGCTATTGGATGACCTATGAGCATCTCATTTTATTCCAATATCCAACCTAAACACCCAGGTGACAGATTTGAGTCAGGCCCAGCATAGAACAATGAGTCCCTTCTTGGGTAGAATCTGGAGTCAAATGTGTTTCTCTAAGAAGGAATGAAGAATAACATCTCTCCTCTCCAAAGCTCTTATCTTGACTTGGTCCCTCACATAGTCCTGTAACTGCTCTTTGCACCAACTGGGTATCACATTTCAGCAACTGTGAGAAAAAAACTCTTAAGCTTGAAAGCAGGTTACAAGTATTACTTTGAGGAGGTTGGGAATGATAGCTAGGGGTAGATAGCAAGTGGAGGCCTTTTGGGGTAGGTAGCTCCTGAGCTGAACCCTGAAGAAGATAAGAATTAAGGAAGGCCAAGTTGAGGAGGGAACAAATTCCAGGCTCGAAGATGGTTTGTAGGAAGCTGTAGGAAATGGGATAAAGAGCTCTGGGATTTCTAAGGTCTTTAAAGTTAAATATTCACAGAACTATTGAATTTCTGAGTGGAAGGGACCCCAGAAGTCATCTAATTCAACCCAGAGAATCTTCCCAACACTATCTCTGTAAGCTATCACATAACTTTGCTGGAAATTTCCAACGAGGGAGATGCTAATCTAAAGACAAACAAAAAGTTAGGGATTTTTTTTTAATTAAATCCACTAATTTCACCCGAGTTTTTGAATTTAGAAGGATCACTAAATGTCATGCAAGTCTTGCCAAAGGAAAGAGCATAATTAGACCTAATTTCTAGCTTAGGATCTCCACACTAGCTAGCTGGGGTGACTTTGAACTAATCCTTTCTTGTTCTATCTCTAAAAAGAGTGGAAGGGAATGGTCTCAAATGTTTCTCTCATATCTAGAATTTAATGAATCTTAAAAAAAAAATGATGGACTGCTGGGGAATTGCCCGATTGGACATGGAGGTGAAATCCCCCCACTCAATTCTGGGCCCGTGGCTTGAGGTCACTTTACTTCTTCAGGGTCTCAGTTTCCTTAATTGTGCTTTTCTTAGATAATCTAAGGTCCCTTCCAGCTCAGACCTGTAAATTCGTGGTTTGACATGAGTCATGCCATTGGTTTCCTGAGGAAAAAAGTGGAGGTTGTTCACTGGGGGGTGGGGGTGGCGGTGGAAGTGTCAACTTCTCAAGCTCTCGTTAATTCCACGGTTTTTTGGGGGGTCTCGAGAACCCCACGTCTTCTCTGAATATGTTTACATAAGGGGTCTCTCCCATCCCTGGTTCCGGATTTTTGGATGCACTTGACGGTGGACTGGAGGGAAGAAAGGAAGGAAAGAGAAGGAAGGAAGGGTGCCGCTCTGGATGGAGCCTCTCAGGGTAAAGAGGATCGCATCTCTCGACCTTTTCTTGGGGTGTTGCTTCCCCAACCCCTTTTTACTCTTCTCCGTAGCAAGGAACGGCGTGCATACCCACAGGGAGCCTCCCAGGACCAAGCTCCCAGCCTCAGAAGGGGCCGGTGCGTGGCGCAGGTCTAGAAGCCTGCAGACGCCCACTTCGTTGGGACTCGGACAAGGTTTCTCTAGATCTCAGGAGGAGAGAATGAGCCAGGCGGGATTCAAGGGCATAGATGGGGAGGGGAATGCTAGTCCCGGGTGGAGTCGCGCCTGGGACAAGGGTGCGGCTCAGGCTCGCGCCCGCGCTCAGAAGGAGCGCTAAGGGCCAGCTCGCTTCAAGGTTCGCGCGGAGGGGGAGGAGCGAGCAGGGGCGGGGGTGGGGGAGGGACTGTTCCCGCGCCAGTTCGCGCTCAGGCCCAGGCGGGGTGCATTGGGGTTGGGGGAGAAGAGGGGCGGGGCAGGGGCGACTCGCGCTCTGGCGGGGGCGGAGGGTAGGGAGCAGGGCTGGCTTGCGCTCGGGCACGCCCGCGCACGCGCTCCGAGAGGAGGCTAACTTGCACTGGCTGGGGTTAGCTCTGGGTTCCGGCGCATGGCGGCGCTGCTGAGGCGGCTGCAGCGGCGGCGGCAGGAG
>NC_058135.1:256991020-257104023 GCF_016433145.1 Gracilinanus agilis
CCCACAATCCTCCCCCGTCATTCCCCTAGACCCTATAAAAGCCCTCCCCTACGCCTACCCCCTAGTCCTTACCTTAGACCCTCCTCCATAAAAGCCCTCCCTTGCATCTTCCCGCTCTTGTCCTTAGCCTAGACACCCCCTCACACCCCAATGAAAGCCTTCCTTACACTCTCTCCCTTGTCCCTGCACCCCCTCCCCCTTTGCCCCTGCGGGCGGTGGCGGCGGCGACGACTCGGAGGAGCCGGTGGGGATGGAGTGTGTCAAACTCCCCGGGAGATGCGTGTGTGTGTGATTGTTGTGAAAGAGAAATGTGATCCTGCTCCTCGGCTTCCAATTGCCAGGGCCGGGGAAGGCGTGGCGGCGGCGGCGGCTGCTGCGGCTGCGGCTGCTGCTGCTGCTGTCGCTGTCTGGACTTCTCCCCTTACAGCAGCCGCTGCCGCTTCCCTTTCGGGCGGGCCCACGGAAACTTGGGCAAATGTCACAAAAATACGTCTCTATTCTTGTCGCGACCGAGACGGGTGCAGTGAAATGGTACGTGGGCTCTCCGCGAAGTGGAGGGATGGGCGCTTCCGAAGAAACAGCCGTGGGGGCTGGGTTGGGCTAGGTGTCAGCCTTTAAACTCCTTTGGGCCTGTGAGTGGTGAAGTCATAAGATGCCGAGTCCTTCCTTGAACCAGAGTTTTCACCAGCTTGGGGTAGGTCGAATGGGAATTGCCTCTTCCCACCTGTCATGCTTTTTGTACGCCACAGATTCTGCCTTTGGAAGAGAGCTTGTTGCTCCGCTCTGTTGGAAGACGGTTTTTTTTTTTTTTTTTTTTTTTTTTTTTTTTTTTTTTTGGTATTTGGGGTACTGAGCTTTGCCGAGTCTAGACTTCTAGATATTCAGGTCATAATTAAAAACTGTTTCCATTTTTTTACGTCCATTCTTGTTGATGGTGCTTCCCTAAATGGAAGTACTTGGGGAAAATTTTTTTCTTTGAAAGTTTATTTCTGAAATTCTTATTGTTTAATATCAAGTTGATTGTTTCTAAAGAAGGAAATTTCTGTTTGATGAAAACTTTGAGCGTGCTCTATGGCTACTTTTGGGATCAATTTTTTAGAGCCTACTTTCATACTAGCTCCTCAGATTTAACTTCTAAGAATTGAGATTCTCCCACTCACTCTATACTTGATAAGACTAGCTTCTGCTTATGTTTGCATGTTCAGTGCTAATTTTATACAATGAGCAATGATAAGGTCTTGATAGGTCATAATTGAGCTCAAGTATTATACTTCGTATTTAAAGTAAACAAAATTCCATTAATTAGTTATTAAAGTACCAATTATACATTATTTTTTAATGAGTGTGAAAAGTAAGAAAACCAAATAAAGTTGCTTTAAATCAACAAGTTATTTTTTATATTTATGGACTGTGTGGAATATCATATATGAACATAGTGCTTAGATTGTTTTTGGTTTTTTACACCCTCCAATTTTTTTCTTTGAAACTTCTTGGTTTTTGAAATTTGTTTTTATATTGAAAGGTGAAAAGGTGAATTGGTGGTTCATTCGTGTCAGGGTCTAAATATAAAGTGCCAAGCAACTAAAGTTAAAAATAATATATGAGACGCCTTGACTAATGGCTCATATATGTTGTCACTGCATTATAGGCATGGGAAACTGCATTATAACCAAATAGAATGAAAGTAAATTAGAATTCTTTAGAATAAGGGAAAATGAGCTTGAAAATACAAAGCAAATCCTAGTGTCTTATCATGCTATTTACTTAATTATTAAATAGTTTGGATTCATACATGGACTCAGATGATAACTAAACATCTATGCTAGCCAAGCAGATGGAGAATCAGCCTTATTTTCATATTAAATTTTTCACTAGTCAGTGTAACTTTAAAATCAACCTTGTCTTTAGTTTCTGGGACTGAGATTTTAGATTCATATTCACTTATAATTTCTTTTGAGGTAGGAGTTAATCTTTTGTTAAAATGCTCAGAAAGAAACTTGCCTTCTTTTCAGGATTTTGCTTTTGTCTGAGTCTGTACATGGAAAACTAAAAAATGAAATAATTGTAATTAGGTTGATATAATGGCCATAGATTCTTATTTTTAACCATAGTCTTTTGTAGAATCTTTAGGAAACAACTTTTCAAGCTATCCTTGACCAGTATACTGGTTCTCTGATTAGTTTGTTTTTATTTGAAATATATGAAGCACAATCACTGGATGATAAGATAATATGGACTTAGGTGTGGAAAGAATGCAGGAGCAGAAAACCAGAGATTTCAGAAGCTCGGAACTGTTTATTAAACTGAGTAGATGTCATGCCTTTGGAATACTTTTTTTTCCCCACAATATTTTTCCTTAAAAAAAATCAAGATTAAGTACAGTATTTTTACTGTACTTTTGGTCTTTTCATTTAGTGACATAGACAAGTCTTCCTCTTCTCACTGTACACTAGCAATTTGTCTAATCTGTGTTTAGGACAGAATTTCTTCTCAGTTGATTCAGAAGTATGAAGAGATGTAACCTTTTGAGGAATCTTCAGATTTGAGTAAGGAAATGAAAAGATGTCATGACACAATTTATGTCAGAACCTTTACTTGTCAAAGGGGTTTGTAACTTAGTACATTTAATTTGTTACTCTTATTTTATAATTACTAGAGACCATAGAATAACTTGTTACATGATTATCATAATGTTGTTGTCAGAATAAGTTAGCATGTTGTAAAATTTCTGAGTTGCATTTCTCCTAATTTCCTGCCTTATTAAAGCTTAGAATGCCTTTTTCTTTAGGCATTAATACTGTACTAAGGTACAACCTTTCCTCTGAAATGGACCTTCTAAAGCCTTTGTGACCTCCATTGTGATATGCTCTACATGGAAGCTACTCTTGAAGACAAAGTAGAACCTCAGCTTGTCCAGAATGAGGCAGCCTGTCTGTGTCTCTCTTTTTAAAGGCAGTATTCTCAAGAAGCATGATATGGTATTGCTGCTCACCTTTTAAATAACCTGAATTGCCTTAAACTGTTAAGATCTTTACAATGGTCAACTGTTTGTTTATAGGGGAAATTTAGGTCAATAGGAAATCTTCCATAAAGCTCTTTATGCTTTGGGATCCAGCTGCTGAAAAGAAAGACCACCTCTTAGGTAATACCTTAAGCAGTTAATATCAGATGAGTGATGGTGCAAAGCTGAACTTTTTGAGGGATTGATGACATTTCTATCAATGGAGGATATGGGGGTGGGAAGGATATATATATATACCTAAAATCCATATCTTGTGAGAGTATAGTCCACTTATTTTGGTTAGTTTAGTTTAAATTAAGTGTGCTTTTGGTTAGTGCACAACTTTTATAGGTTATAATTTCCTTATTTTGAGTTTTAACTATCTCAGTTAATGTGTGTTGGATAAAAACTGTATTGCATACATTTTAGTAAAATTAGATATTGCTCTTTTTAAAAAAAAGCATATCGGGTTCCTCTCTCTTCAGGTATTTCAACGTGTCTGTGTGCCATGGAAACTGAATAAAGGGAGTAAAATTTGGCCATTTCATTGTGCCATGATTAAAGTACAAAGCATTTGGGATTATGAAAACATTGCTTGTATGATGTTAAGAACTGTCAGAGGACTGAACCAGTCGTGTTCTTATAGTTTTAAGTCTGGTTTGCCACTGGTATTTGTATGACTTGAAATTGGGGCACAGATGTGGTTTTTTTTTTTCTTCTTTTCTGAAGCCTCTCAATAAATTATTGAGAAGATTTACTTATTTTTAAAAACTTCACCTATATTTTTTTGGTGCCAAGTCAGTATTTCTGAAAACTTTTATTCTTTTTCCAGCCTAGTTAGGACTGAACTGTTAGACTTTTAAATGTATTGTTAATTAGATCCAAACCATTTATGGTGGCATAAAGTATGTTTTCATTTATGTGAACTAAGGGCTAAAAATGTAAAATTCTTAAACACATAGTATTTGTTTTTTTGGTTGAATCCAAACCATTTCTATTTGGTTGAAACTTAGTGTCCTTTAACATAAATATCCTAAAAAGAGATTAGGGATTTTGGGTTGATTTTAGAAAAAAATGAGAAATATGTTTTGACCTAAAAGCTCAAATTTCTGGGGATCAAAGTTCATTTATTTATGAAGACAAAGAAAGTCAGTGAGCAATTGTAGTGATAGCTGGAAGGATAAGAATAGGCCAGTGACACCTGTTAAATGATCAGTCTGGTTGAAATAGTATTAGCATCTCTGTCTCTGGTTTTATATTCCTTGGGTTCTACTTCCATCTTTTCTTTTTCTCTCCTGCTTCCTCCTAACTTCTACTTCTCACCATCTCCTCTTTTTGGATTACTTCTTCAGCATGGAAAGGATTTACTCAAGGTGCAGTGTCTAGGAATGATAAGGTATTTTGACTACAATTTTTAAAAAGGTTATGCTGCAGGTAAAAGCAGCTTAATTAAACAAATGAAACAGCTTTAATTAAAACAGGGCTAGTCTACAACCTGTTATTTGACAAGTTCTGAACTTTGTTACTCTGTCCTTGCTATTGTAGTCATCTTTTAATTGGGTTGTTTGGTCTAAGCTGATTTTCTTCCCTTGATTTTTTCTGATTCCTGTTTTTATGTGTTGCTTAGAAAAATTTTAGTAGTAACTTAAACATTTATTAACCCTTTCTGTTTTGACCTGTTTTAAACATTTAGCACATATGTGCCTGGCATTGTGCTAAACTCTGGGGATATAAAAAGTGAGGAAGAGATGAGGTGGAGTCACCAAGGAGAAGGTTCAGATATAATTCTTTTGTGTTTTACACAACTGTTTATAATAGTAACTCTTTAAGATGTTCAGTAAAATTCAGTTTGGTTTTAACGACTATGGAAAAAAAGAGGCTTTTTAAAAGTTAATTTTGTGTCTGATTATTCTAAAATATATTTCTATCTGTAATAGATGAAATTTATAAGCTAACATTTGATAGGAAAAAAAGAAAAATTTGTTTTGATTGTGAGAAAGTTCCATTTTAGAAAAATTTTTAAATGAGTTGATTAAAACAATTTTAATAATTCCCAGTTGTTTTGCTTTTTTCCCTTTTCTTAAATGTTTTTCCTGGGGATGCATGAAATATAAAGAAAAACTTAATTTTCCAGAACGGTGGACTCTGAAATACCTGTGGCTAGGACTTTATAGAATCCTATAAACAATCCTTTTAAGGGCTTTGAAAATTATGTTTATTTATTTATTTTTTGTATGCTGGTTTGTCATCCGTTTAATAATACAAAAAGGATCTAATAGGTTTGGAAGACCATATGACTTCAGTTGTATAATATTGCTGTTTTTAAATAATAAGCCCGATGGAGATTCCATACTAAAAATAGAATTGGATTTCCTAGAGAAATTTGTTCATTGTTTAGTGTAATGTAACATTTGTTTCTGTTGATCATAAACTTTTGTTAAGATGAAGTAGGTAGTGCCCTTTCTTTTAGGGATATAATTGAATGGAAGAATTTTGGGCAGTTTGCCTATGAGGTATGTAAAGCTTTGTGATAATCTTAAAATACCTGGCATTTTGTTTGTTAGTCTTAGATGCTTAAAGACAGATAGCCAGAAAACTGTTGTGTTAAATATAAAAGGCTCACTTCTATTTGAAAATGAAAATTAAAAAAAATCTCTTAAACTAGTTTAATATAATTTGGAAGTATAACAATTTATACCACAACAAAGTTTTTACTTCTGTATATACAAATATAATGGCAATTTTATAGTGATTACAATTATAGCCAAAGCTAAGTAATTAATTATATCATCATAGTTCATGTGATTTGCAACATGTCAATTGAAAGTCTATTTAGGTTTGAAAATTGATCTTGTGGCATAGATGATCTTAATAATTTAAAATTATTTTCAGGTTAATTTTAATCAAGTTTCCCCTAACCCCATGTTTAGATCACAGGCTTGAAGCTTATCAGCTGTTAGAGGTCAGGAATTTTTGTTGATTCTCTGTAAAACAGTACATTTTTCATTTGATCCTTGAAGCCTTCCATTCCTAAAACTGTCAGCTCTCCCTTCCTCCCATCTTTCCCTGTGTTTCACACCTTCTAAACCTGTGCTTCATCTTTACCACAATCTTTTGTTATTCCAGTCTCTTGCTGTTTAGGTCTCACTTTCTTTTCCAATCTGGATTGTATAGTTAACCAGTTTGATTTACTCTTTCCCTAAATCTATTGCCTCCTTGTCTTGCTCATTATCTCATGCTCATTATCTTTTTTCCCCTATTTCTACTCATAGGCTCCTGAATAACATTGGAGAAAGTCTCAGGACTATGTTGATTGGATGCACTACAAATTTTTGTTATTTGATCTCAGCTTGGCCCTCTTTGCTGCATTTGGCAATCCTTTTATTCTTTTCCTAATTGACTTTCTGTAATACTCCCTGTAGTAACTATTTCAAACCTTCTTTCTTCTCTTTAATTCTCCTAAATCACCATTTCCCCTTCAATTTCCCATTTCATCAGAGAATCTTGTGTTCTACTTACTGAGAGAATAAAGTCCTCCTATCATACTTCCCTTTTATTTTTATACTTCAAAAGTACTCACCATTATTCCCCAGTCCTGGCCAAAGATAAACCTTCTTTTTAGACCTTTAATCCTATCCTCTTCCATCTCACAGCCTCAGTCATTTCATTTCTACTGGTTTCCAACCTTCTTTTTTCAAACATGTCCAGCTCTTCTCAGCCTAAGAAAATACTTCACTTTAACCCTACTGTTCCTACAAGCTATTATCCTAGTATCTCCTGTCTTTCATAGCAAACTCATATATACTCAATTGCCTACACTTTCTTCTCCTTCCACTCTTAAACACTTTGCATCCTGGTTTTCAATTTCACTTTTTTAGGTTTATCAATGAGCTTATTCTTTCTGAGGTCACCAGATCTTTTAATTGCAAAATCTAATGGACTTTTCTCATTTCTCAAACTTTAAAAATCCTTTACCTCATTGACAATGTGACTGCCCCTTCTTCCAGTATATTCTCTTTACTCTCTTTTTTTTTCATTAAATTGTGCACTCTTTTGCTGGTTCATCAACCATTTCCTTTCTTTCTCTAATACTTTTTTCTTGGTGATATTATTAGCTCTTTTAAGTTCATTTATCTTGGGGTAGATAAGATGATGCCCTAGTCTACTCCATGTTTCACTTAACCTTTTGGATATCAACTAGTTACGAAATGAAATCTTTTCTAAACCCACCTCTGTTCTAAACTTCCCTATTTCTGTTAAGGGCAACACCACTCTTTGTGGATAGTATCCAAGGTGATGTCTTGAAATCATTCCCAGCTCTTCTCTCCCTACTATATCTAGTCATTTGCCAACTGGAGTCTCTCTCTACAGTATCCTTCTTACCTAACTTTTCTTTCTTTTCACATGACCATCAGTTGGTTAGTCCTGAATCCCCTCTCACCTGGACTTTTGTAATTTCTGTTGATGCCCTGGCTTCCATTTTCTCTCCATATATTCTCTGAACAGTTCCTAAATTCATCTTCCTAAAGCTTGCTACATCACCTCCTTGCTCAAGAATCTTGAGTGGCTCCTCATTGTCCTTAGAGTTAAAATACAAATTAATCAGCACCTTTCTTTAAAGATTCATGGCACACCATTCCCCTTAGTCTGGCCCAATTGGCATACTGACCATTTTCCTTACTTGACAGTTCATTTTCCTCTTCCACATCTGGAATAAGTTCGGAATCTACTCTCCAGGTTTATTCATTTATATGTCAACTTCTGTATGATGCCTTTTAAAAAATATCTTTAGCTGTTTGTGCTCCTTTCTCAAGATTTCCTGTATATGACAATATTTTTCTGCATTATAACATCAACTCCCAGGACTTGTCCTCAGAGATTATTTATTGTTTTGTATTTATATTTCCAGTGCCTAAAACTATGAATTGCATGTTAGTAGGTATGCAAATATTAAAGATCTCATGCTTGTTGATCGCAAAGCTCAAAAGCTTTAATATTCTTATTCTATTTCAAAGTTAAAATGTTTATAGCTCTTTTTGATTTAGTTTGTTTAATTGTGAGTACAAAGAGAGAGTAATCTAAAAAGATTTCCTGAAAAATTTGAAGCTTGCAACTTTGGTTGACTATAAAAAATAGTTTAAAAAACTTGATGTGATGCTCTCAATCTGTAGATTAGTCACCTATTATTGTGCACTAAATTTGAAGATATCTGGAATAGATTTGGTCACAGAATCAATTTCTGGCATTGCATTCCTATTTACCACAGTGTCATTACAATATGAGCTCCTTCCAGACTGGGTTCATTTGTATCCCGACTGGAGCCTATATGCTTGTTGATTGGTTCAGTGCCTTATACACTTTTGTTTTTGATTTAGTGCTTTAATAGCACATGCTGTTGAATTGTGTTTTTTAGTGATTGGAAAAAATGAAAATATAATTTATCAACTCCCCACTCAATTGAATATTTTTATATTAGGACGCATGCAGAACTTTATCAAGGTGTGGAACATCTTTAAGGAGTTCTGTAGTCTAATAGAAGTATGCACAATATTAAGTGCTTCAAAACAAAGTACAACATGAGATCAAAAGGGAAAAGGGGAGTTATGGATGTGGGGGAAGGGAATCAGGGAGGGCATCATAAAAGACTTGGCATTTGAGTCGAATTGAGAAGAATGAGCAGAAGGATAAGAGAATAGACATTTCAGACATACAGTGAGAACAATGTAAGAAAAAGCATGGAGATAGGACAGAGTTGTATGCTCAGGATTCAGAAAGTTGTTCAGTTTGGTTGGAGTGTCAGTTGTGATGAGTTGAGTTTCTATTGATAGAGGCTGGTAACTGGATAAGATAAGAGAAGGAAGAGACAAAGATCATTCAGACACAGGATGATCATATTTCACTGAGAGGTCCCATGTAAGATCTTAAGTCATAAATCTAGAGCAAGGAGTTTTAACCTTTTTTTTTTTTTTTTTTTTTGGTGGCATGTATCCCTTTGGCAGCTTGTGGAAACCTATGAACTCCTCTAAGTAATATTGTCTGGCACAACTAGGTGGCTCAGTGGATTGAGAGCCAGGCCTAGAGAAGAGAGGTCCTAGGTTCAAATCTGACCTCAGACACTTGTCACTTGACCTCCCCATTGCCTAGTCCTTACCACTCTTCTGCCTTGGAACCAATAACAGAGTATTAATTCCAAGATGGAAGGTAAGGGCTCTTAAAAAAAGAAATACATAAACAAACAAATGAATAATATTGTCAAATGTATAAAATAAAATTGTTGAATTGAAATACTATTACAAGATTATGGACCTTAGATTAAGAACTTTTAATCTAAAGGTAAAAGGGACTATGGGACCCACATGATCTGGATCAACCACCTCTTTTTACAGATAATTAAATCCTGGGAAAGGTCAAGGAGCAGTAAGTGGCAGTGTCTGGATTCATGTTCAGTCCTGTGTCTCTAAGTTCATCGCCCTTTTCACTTCCTTTGTACATTACTTTCCAGAATTCAGTATAACTAGAACAAAATGAAGTCTTTCTTATTACTCTTTCCATATTCATTAACTTTTTGTTTATTAATAACTTCAAGATCGGAGGGCAAGAGCTAAGCCCAGGGCCACATAGCTAGGAAATGTTCAAAGTTAGATTTGATCCCAGGTCTTCCCTACTTCAGGCCTGGCATTCTATACACTGAGCCACCTCACTGCCCTTGAGAAGCTGCCTTTTTTAATAAAGAATGCTGGCATGCTACACACAACAGAAATTAAGCAAATTTATTTTCTTGAAGAATGCTTGCTTGATTTCACTTAACTATAATATTTGTTGCAGTGCTATAACTTGTATTTTGAAATTTTTTTACTATATCAATAACATTTTATAATTTATGAATTTAAGAATTCACAGTTCTAGTTTTACCAGTCTTCTCATGGCCATGAGTGAATCTATAAAACTTTTGTAAGAAACATAACAGTGTAACATCGTCAATAACACTGAGGTTAATGGAATGTGATTCATCTTTTGTTGATATATAGTTGAATAACTAAAAAATATTTTGCTTTCTTAGTTTTAGAAATTATTCAGCTATAATTATCTAACCAATAAATCATTTTGGATGAAAAAATAAGACAATTTAAGGAACAAATGTTATAATTTGATTATTATCATAGATTTAGAACTAGAAGGGCGGGGGGAGGCTGTCTAATGCCATCATTTTATAGAGAAGGAAACTTGAAGTTCAGAAAGGTTAAATGATTTTTTCCAAAGGGGTATGGATAATAAATGGCAGACCTGGAATTTGTACCTACCTCTGATTGTAAATCCAATACTCTTTACTGTACCATTCTGATGTTTTTCATTAGGATTGTTTTATGATTGCTGATTATTTTCATGATTTTAAGAAAGATCTTCATATTTGGATTTCTTTATTAATGCAAAAACTTAGTACCAGTGGTTTTTTTTTATCAGAAAAAAGAATGATCTGCAAAAAGTTTGTGAGATTTTATCATTTTTCTTTTCTGATTAGTTTGATTATTAAAAAATTCAACATAATCAACAATATGTCTATTTCCCTTTTTTTCCTTTTCTATTTTCAAAGATTTGTGTGGTAATCTAGCAAATTCTTATGGTGATTCTTTTTGTGTGGATTCAGGCTTTTTTCTGTCTTTTGGAGATTTGATCATCCATTGTTTTGTTTGGAAAAGAACCTAGGGAAAGCAAAATATTTGATTTGGCTATATATTATTTAGATTTCTAAACTTCTTTTGAAAAATTAGTCACCAATAATTTAATAGCAGGGTTTTAAAATTGATGGCTTCTAAAATGTTCATACCATTTCCTTCAGAGATTCTTCTGCTAACTATATGTTCTAAGAAAGTGAAGGACATGTGTAATTAGAATTTGCTCCCCAGAACTCTCTTACTCCTCGGTATCCCATTTATGTGGTCACGCTGAGACTGTGTGTATATGCAAATGGGATGCTGGGTAAGAGAGTCCTGGGGAGCAAATTCTAATTACACAGACAAAAAGGAAGAAAACATATGCAACACAAAACAGCATCACGATAGTAAAGAACTATAATTAAAGTAAATGCTCATTGGTTTGGAGAATGGCTAGAAATGTGTGGTTCACGAATAATAGACATTATTGTGCTCATTTGAATGATGAATAAGATGAATAAGAGAATCATGTAAAGACTCATACAAATTGATGTAAAGTGGAGCCAGAAGAACTAGGAAAACAATATATTCAATACCTGCAACCATATAATTGGAAAGAACAATAAAACAATCATAACTTCATGTTTAAAATTATGAGCTCAGGGCAGCTAGTAGGTGGCTAAGGAGATTGAGACAGGCCTAGAGGTTCAAATTTGGCTCTTGCTGAGTTTCTGTGCAAGGTACTTAACCTCCATTGCCTAGTCTTACTTTGTCTCTGTCTTGGAACCAAAACACAGTATTGATTCTAAGAGAGAAGATAAGGGTTAAAAAAAATTTATAATGAGCAAATTCGATCCCAAAGAAGAGATATGAAAAGATGTTTCCACCTAGTTTTTTGCATACTGGAGACATGGAATAGGGCAGATAGCCCAATCAGACTTTGTCAGTACTTTGATTAATTTTATCTGCTTTTTTATCATCCTCTTTTAAAATTCCTGATTATGAAAGATGGGTTTCTAAAAGAAGGCTGGGAGGAGATATGCATTAGGAAATGTAGCTGATACAAAATGAAAATAGATCATGCAGATTTATTTGAAATAAAAAAGCCTTTGGTGGGGAAAAAAAAGAAATTGATGTCCTTACTCTGTTCCCCCATATAGTCATCAAATTGATCATTATTATTTGATCATGATAAACGATTGTCTACATTTAATGAGTTTTGTGACACTTCTAAAACTGTACTACTTAGGGTATGTTAAGATTCCTTGAAAGATCACTGTAATTTTTCTTGAGCTTCATTTGACTCTCTTTGGACTTCTCTTACTTGCTCCAGATTTCAAATTTAGGTGAGGAAGGAAAGAAGAAAGGAACACTATATTTCTTTTTATTTTATAATGGTATAATGAAAAGAGTACAGGATCTGACATTAGAAGAGTTTGATTTAAATCCTGTGTCTCTTATTTATCATCTTTACAACCTTGGACAATTAAGTAATTGAACTTACGGACTTAGGTTTCCTTATCTATAAAGTTAGGGAGTTGGACCCCCTGTCCCCCTTCCAAGTTCTGAGAAAATCTGTATTTTAAATGCCTTTATATTTTTATACTTTTTTGTATTTGGCCATTGTCTCATGAAGCCATAGTGTGTGGTCATTCCTAAGATTTCTTGCTTTTAAAAAATAACTATAAATAGAATATCTAATCATCCAAAACCAGAAGTTTACATAAAGTGTGAGTTTTATGTATATGAATTACATAAAACATAATTTTAGAAACAGTAGTATAGGTTACACTGGGACCTTAATATTCTTTGGAAGAATATTGTTAACCATGTTTTGAGAGTTTATTTTTTCTGACCTCAAAATCTTCCTAATTACCAATGTTTTCTAAATATCAGGTGCTTTTTCAAAAGGTATGCTGTTGAAAAGTTGATGTAATTTTCTACCTCTTCTCCTTTAGTTTCTCTGAAATGAAAAATATTTGGATTGACACAAATACAACTCATTTTTATATGACTTGAAATATCTTTGACTAGGCGAACTTATGTGCTTTTGGAAATCTTTGTTTTACTTTATTTTTAATAGAATTATTATTTGTTTTTAACATTAAACATTTTTAAAATTTTTTCTCCCTTCCCCCACCCACTGAGAAGGTAAGCAATATGATATCAATTATACATATGTAATTATGCAAAGCATATTTCCATTTTAGTTATGCCAAAAAAAAGAAAATCTATAGTCATATTTAAAAATGCTCAAAATCACCATTTATTAGAGAAATGCAGATTAAAACAACTGACATACTACCTGACACCCATAAGATTAGCTAATATGACCAAGAAGGAAAATGATAAATGTTGAAGGGGAGGTGGCAAAATTAGGACACTTAATATATTCTTGGTATGAATGTGATACTGTGAACTGATATATCCATTCTGGAGAGCAATATGTAATCACATCCAAAGAGCCATAAAACTATACATACCCTTTGATCTAGCAATACCACTACTGAGTCTGTATCCCAAAGAGATCAAGGATAAGGGGAAAGGACTTACTTGTACCAAAATATTTTTAGCAGCTCTTTTTGTAGTGGCAAAAAATTGGAAACCAAGGAAGTATCCATTAATTGGGGAATGGTTGACCAAGTTGTAATGGAATACTATTGTGCTATAAGAAACGTTGAACAGGATGAGTTCAGAAAAAACTGGAAAGACTTCTCTGAACTGACACAAAGTGAAATCAGCAGAACCAGGAGAACACCGCATTCAATTACAGAAATATTGTATGATGATCAACTGTGAAGGACCAAACTGTTATCAGCAAAGCAAACTTCCAAGATATCCACAGGGTACCAGCTAGGTGGCCCAGTGAATAGAGTGCTGGGCTTAGAATGAAGAAGATTCAACTTCCTGAGTTCAAATCTCTCCTGAGACACTTACTACTAGCTGTATGACCCTGGGCAAGTCACTTAACCCATTATGCCTCAGTTTCCTTATCTGTAAGATGAGTTAGAGAACAAAATGGTACATTGCTTCCAAGTTTTCTTGCCAAGAAAACCACAAATGGGGTCACAAAGAGTAGAACACAACTGAAAATAACTGAACAAATGATGCTTTTGTTTTGTTAGATAGGTATAGGTTTAAATTCTATTTTTCTACTCTAAGTCTGACCACATGTTGATCATCCCGCAGGACTCTCTGTCCTTTCACGCTGCATTCAGGGAAGTAGAGAGGGTGGATGCAGTCTACAACACATCTTTATTCCCCCTTCCCCCATATCACACAATAGGATGTGGGAAATGGGCCCACAGTCTAGGAGGGGGAGGGGATGAAATTCCCTTTACACAGTTTGGACAGCCTAGTAGTGCAGTGGATAGAATGCTAGGCCTGGAGTTGGGAGGACTTGAGTTCAAATGTGACCTCAGGCATTTCTAGTAGCCCTGGGTAAGTCATTTAACTTCTGTTACCTAGCTCTTGCCCTTCTCTGTTAGAGTTGTTACTAGGACCGAAAGTAAGGATTAAAAATAAAAAAACTGGCCTAGCTCTGTGCCCCTGGGCAGTTTATTCAAGTTATCCACCAGGGACTCATGAAAAATGCTTTCCACAGACAAAGAAGGAACTGTTGGAGTCTGAGTACAAATCGAAGCATGCCTTCCACTTTATTTCCTTCTTAAGTTTTTTTTTTAATTGTATGTGCGGTATGTGTCTTCTGTATATTACATGAAATAACTGGTATAACCTATATCAGACTTTTTACCTCCTGGGTAGGGAGAGAATCTGAATCATGGAATGTCAGAAAACAATTGTCAAAAATTGTTTTTATGTGTAATTAAAAAAAACCCAGAGCAAGAAAAATAAAAGTTAAAAAAATCATATGTCTCAATATGCATTCAGAGTTCACCAGTTCTCTCTCTTGCAGTGGATAGGGTTTTTCATCATGAGTTCTTTGGAATTTTCTTGGATCGTTGTATTAAGCAGAATAGCAAAGTTTTTCATGGTTGATCATCATTATAATATTGCTTTTACTGTTATATAATCTAGTTCTGCTCACTTCATTTTGTATTGGTTCTTACCAGGTTTTTCTTAAATAGTCCCTTTTATTTCTTTCTTTTAAAAAAAACATTAATTATTTTTTCCAATTTAAATATATTTTTTTCCAATTACATGTAAAAAACTTGTAACAAACATTTAAAAAATTTTTGAGTTCCAAATTCTGTCTTCCTTTTTTTCCTTCTCACTGAGAAGGCAAACAATTTTATATAGATTATACATGTGCAGTCATGCAAAGCATATTACCGTATTAATCAAGTTGTGAAAGAAAACACAGACCCCCCAAAATAAAAACCTAAAACCACAAAACTGTGTATGGGCAGTAGAATTGCCTAACAGGACCAGGTCCTACAGCCCAGTGCTAGCAAAGGATCTGTTATAATTTCTTTCTGACCAGTTGTCTCTCCCCCTTCCTTATCTTTTCCAGTCTGAGAGCTCTCAGAAGCTGCTGCCACCACCAAGGCCCATTGCTGGTGCTGCCTCCACCTTCCCCACCCCACACCCTGTGCCACAAATCTCTCCTGCTAAGTTGTTTTAGACCAGAAAAATGCCTCATTGTGATCTTTTCTTGGCTTTCCAAATTGCTATTTGAGATGTTACTACTTTTAAAAAATTTTTATCTTAGACTCACTACTTGTAGTGGTTCCAAGGCAGAAGAGAGGTAAGGGCTAGTGACTTGCCCAGAGCCACACAGCTAGGAAGTGTCTGAGGATGAATTTGAACCTAGGAACACCAGTCTCTCAGACCTCTGAGCCACCTACTCGCCCTCTGTAGATGTTCTTTTAAAGTTGTTTATTGTAATGTTGGGAGAGTTCTGAGTTGCTACCTCGCCATTTTGGCTCTTTTATCAAATTTAAGTGCTTTTAAAGACAGCTTTAATTTAGATCAAGACACTAACATGTTTTATTAGAAATATAGTATTGAATAAAATAAAATTAAAATAATTTTATTTCTTATTTTTTAAAAATTTTAAGTGAGTTTTTATTGATATTAAATAATTTCATAAAATGTTATGATAAAATTGATCTCTGCTTAGACTTGCTTTTTGGAATTTGGCGACTATTTATTGAAGTTCTTGCTTCTCTAGTACCACTGAGAATATGGCTAGCAGAGCCAGCATCTATATTTTTTTCAACTCTTACTTTTTAGAATTGATGATATTGGTTGCAAATAAGAAGAATGGTAAGGGCTAGGCAATTGGAGTTGACTTGCACAGGGTCATACAGCTCAAAAGGGTCTTGAGGCCAGATTTAGAACGTAGAACCTCCCATGCTCAGGCCCTGAGGCAGCATATTTTTATGTTTTTTTTCCCCATCCCTTCCCTCTTTTATTTTTCCCACTTTAAACATTTGATCTGGATTTAATGAGTTACTCAATATTTATAATTCTAGTAATTTCAGATATAAATTGGGGTTAAAAAGCCTCAAATCCAGTTAATTTGTACTTGTCCCCATTTTCAAACATTCTTAGGGTAATTGGAGTTTAGTTACAGAGAATTTTAAGAAAGAAAGAACGAGTAAAGGCATTCATTAAATATTTTACTATGTACTAGCACTGTGCTGAATGTTGGGGATACAAATTCTGTGAAGCCTCAATTAGTGTGACTAATTGCATTATTCAAATTCTCATTATTTGAAATTATAATTATATAAAATATGGAAATATGCAGTGAAAATTTAAGCTTGCATTTTTTATTTAATATGATAGCAATGGTTAAGAAAATGCATTTCTGATTAAAATAGTTATAGAAAACAAAATTAAAAATAAAAATTTAAGATTCTGATTATCATATCTAAATATAAGCCTACATTAATATCATGAATTTTTTTTTATTATTTAAAAAGGTCATTTAACAGTATAAACCGAACTGCATTCTTTCTTTAAAATTTCGAATATAAGTCTGGTAGATGCCGAGATTTTTACCCATATCTCTGTGAATTTACATGCTTACATTCTAACAGTATGAATCAAATATAGTTGAATTACTTGGGACATCATCCAAAATGATTAATGCTTAAATGTGATGTTGTTATCTTGCTGTATTTTTCCCAGCTGTGCTAAGATAAATGGTTTGTGCTAAGATAACGTGTAAACCAGTTTTCAAAAAGAGCTTCAGTCATCTGTGCTTTTTATTTGACCACAAAAGATCTGGAAGTGATAGATGTAACTTCTTATACTAGGAGGATTTTGAGGCTGATAAATAAGTATTAGTATTAATACAACACCCCCTGCATTACCTTCTCTGCATAGATACTTTAAATCCTGATTGTTTTTTCTTTCTTAGAAATGTAGATTTTTGAAGGCATCCTTTTCTAGGATTTCATTCTTGTTAAAATATGTTGATTAATGTATATTCACTGCCTTTGATTATTTTCTTCAAAATATCAGAATATTTACCTAAGCTTCCTCATGTATATTGGCTACCTCCCTGGTAATTTGAACATTATGTAATCAAACTCCATTTTTAGAGGTCCAACCAGCAAAAATTTTACAGTAAAATTTTTTCATTACCCACTTTATTTCCGTTTTCTTTTTTTGCATTAAATAAACTTGAAGCATAAATAAACTGCCTTGCTAGGAAGAATTTGCTTTGCTTGCAATTTTCAATCCATTTGACTTTCTTTTATTTAATTTTCATTTTATAGTTTTTTGTATGGTAGATTCAAGCATTTCATCCTATTTTAGGGTTACTCAGTAACTGTATTCATGCCACTCAATTACATCAAATTTTTGTTCTTATGTAATAAGCCTCTTTTTTACATTGACAGTGTTTCCTTCTGAAATGTAGTCTTTTTTGCTCATTTTAAGGACTTAAAAAAATCAACACAACTGTTGGTAATATGGCATGCAGTTGTTAACACAACCTTTAGTAATATCATTTGGTGTACGGATATGTATGATGAAAATAGATAATGGAGCAGGGTGTTTTAAAAAACAAATCTTTGACTACGTCTCCTGAAATGTGACCTGGTAATCATTTTAGGGGTAACCACAGTGGTGTTTTGGTTAATAGAGCCTTTGTGGAGTAAATAAGGCAATAACACATCCTTGTTAGTTGTGTGACAGTGTATTTTCTAGCAACTTTGGAATGTCTAACATGTATTTTTTTATTACTAAAGTTGGAATGTTTTGCAAAGCCAAATGAAGCTTGTTATTTAATGTGCTGATTGTGTTAGCGTCAACACATTCTCTGGACACTTTGGTCACAATACCGTGAAAAACATCCAAGACCTGAGTATATTTTCAGTTTACATGTTTTAGCATGTACATTTGACTGCAAACTTTAATTTATGAACTTTCAGGATATGTTATGATTTATGTACTCAAAAACATTCAGAGTTTTTATACCTTACTCCTTATATCCAAACTTCATCATTTGTCTTTTCCTTTTGTTGTTTTAAAAACAGGAAATGAGCAACCTTATGGTAAGGTGAAAAATAATTTTTTTTGTTTATTTTATTTCATTCATTTAAAAAACCCCCTTACCTTCTGGTCTTAGAATCAATACTGGGTATTGGTTCTAGGCAGAAGAGTGGTAAGGGCTAAGCAATGGGGGTTAAGTGACTTGCCCAGAGTCACACTGCTAGGAAGTGTCTGAAGTCATATTTAAACCCAGGATCTCCCTTCTCTGGGTCTGACTCTCAATCCACCGAGCCACCCAACTACCCCCTTTGGTTTATTTTAGAGAGGGAGACTTGAATATTGCTGAGATATTTAATTTAATTTTTTATTGTTTACAGGCTTCCAGTAAACTTCAGGTAATTTCTCTGCATGTCTCTCCAGGCCTTCTTGAGCTAATTTTTCGTTAAGAAAGATACTTGATAAGCCCTGAAAACAACTTCCCTTAAAAAAATTGAAAATACAACATGAAATGTGAATTTATTGAAAATTAAATCCTCGGTACTGATAGGGGGAAGAGATAGCTATACTTACTTACTGTTTATAAATCCTAAAATTTGGATGGGTTTGATATTTTTAAATAACAAATATTTGCCAAAAATAAAATGCATAGATATTTGTAGAGTTCCTTTTAATCTACCCAAGTTTATGTAAGTATTTTGTAACTTCTAGAGGAGGAAGGCTTATTTCCTTATATTTGGAATTGGGCTAATTAAAAGCCACCTGGGTTCTTAGAGTTTAGTTTTTCTTGTACAGTTTTCATTCTTGACCATAGGTGCCAGTTTATAGAAAGAAATTCTAACACCTCGGTTGGTTTGTAATTACAGTGTGAGAGTATTTAAATATGTTGCAAATAGGTTTAAATATATTATGGCATAATTCTAAGCATTTTATAGGGAAATGTACGTCTGGTTGTAAAGCTTTAATAAAATTTGAGGTTTTAGCAACGCATCTTATGCTGACAAAGATCTTGTTACCTTGTAACTTCCTTGATTAGTAACTGGTTGGGAATTAAGTGGGTGGCAACTTGGTAAGTATAAAAAAGGAATGAGTGAGTCACAAATTGATTTAGCTTTGTAGTCTCCTCAGCTTGTACCTGATTAAAGAAGTGAGGAAATAGTTGACTTTACTCCCACATAAAAAGGAAGAAAAAAAATTGAATTAAAAAAGATAGGTTTAAGGGATTTCATGTTTTATATATTTTTGAAAATTCCTTTTTATTAACTTGACAAACATCCATGTTCAAAGAGAAAAAGGACTGCGTGTGAACCCACAAATTTCTATGATGTACAAGTTTTAAAAAAGCAAAGATAAGTTTAACATAATTGTTCAAAGGATGCCCCTATTTACTATGCTTGTATTTTTCTCCTACTTTTTTCTGTTAAAAAAACAAACAAAAAAACAGAAGTTTAGTTGAAGTTCTATGCTTCCTTTTTGAGGGACATTACCTTCACTATCCTGTTTTCTTCATAACATTCTCCCCCTTTCCCTGCAATGAAAAAATATGTAATTGCCTTCCCTTATAACAAGTGCTGGAAAACGATGACCAATAAATTAGTACTGTCTGTAATTATTGTTTCATTTGTGTACTTCTAGTCCATCACTTCATTTCTTGAGAGGTGAGAAGCATGATTCATCAGTTTTTGGAGTCATGGTTCTAGTATTGATCAGACAGACTTCTGTCCTTTATAGTGTTGTCATATAAATTAGCCCCCTACTTCTGCTGATTTCATTACTTATTTCCATTTATACAAGTTTTCCTAGGTTTTTCTGAATCGATATTTTACATAGTTTTATACATATGTTTTTGTAGTGCGAGGGTTATAGTGGTGCAAATGGTGGACCTCTGGGTTCGGAAGGAAACCTTTCTCAGGAATGAGAGGACTCCAAACTTAGCTTAAAGTAAAAAGAAAGATTTATTAGTAAGATAGAATTAATGGCAGCAAGACAGCATGAGTTGAACAACCATGGGAGGCTGCTCCCTGAGTGCCTCAGTTCTGGATTTTTCATATTCTTTACAGTAGTGTGGACTTGACTCCTTGCACTCCGGCATTGGTGGGGGTCTGTCTGAGACCCTCAGGGCTTAGGCTATCCGGGTGTGTCCTGGAGGTGTATCTCTTTTGTCTGTCTCAGCTTAGTCCTAGGGTAATGGTTTTTTGCCTTGGGAGTCCCAAGGGCAGGAAGAGGGAAGGGAATTTCCCTGTTCACAGCCTGCCTGAGTTAAGGGGTACAGGATCCTTGTCATGTCTGCACAATGTCCACGTCACAAGGATGTTTTATGTACCGTAATTCACTTTTTTTATTGCCCAGTTGATAGGCACTTCCTTTAATTCCAGTTTTCTATCCAAACAAAATGGTGTTATGTTTTTGTACAAATGAGGTCCCTCCTCCCCTTTTTGATAGTAGTGGGCATAGCTAGGTGTGATTAGTTAGTAGTGACTTTAGGGTATAGTTACATATTGTTTTTCTAAAATTTTTGAACCAATTCATGACTTCACCTAAGAGTACATTGCCACACATCCCTCTAACAATTTTTGTTTTCCTTTTTTTTGTTATCTTTGCAAATATGATGGTTATGAGATTGGAACCTCAAGTTATTTTAATGTGGATTCTTCTCACAAGTGATTTGGAGAATTTATATTATCTAAATTTCCCTCTGTATTTCTCCCCTTTCTCCTTCCCCAGAACCATCTCATAAGAATTTTTTAAAAGAAAAAAAATGTAATCAGCAAAAGGGATATATGTGTATTTATAAAAAAAAAAAATGCAGTGTTCCACCCTTTCAAACTCACCTCTGCAAAGAAGTAGACCAGTGGCTCCCAAACTTTTTTGGCCTACCGCCCCCTTTCCAGAAAAAATATTACTTAGCGCCCCCTGGAAATTAATTTTTAAAAAATTTTAATAGCAATTAATAGGAAAGATAAATGTATTAATGTTTCTACCTTTTTCGTAAAATATAGTAAAGAAAGGTGTAAATTAGAAACATTGAACTTTGAAATTATGAAACTATTTATTGACCTAAACTATTCACTGCCCCCAAATGCACCTGTGGCCATCACTGCTCCTCTGGATCGCTGCAGCACCCACTAGGCGGTGGCGCCCACTTTGGGCATCTCTGGAGTAGAGAGAGATGTATTCAGTCTCTTTAGGGCCATGATTGTTCTTTGTAATTTTGCAACAATTTCAATTGTTTTGTGGTCCTTCTTTCTATTTCCATTGTGCCATTGTAATCTTGGCTCTATTTATTCTGCATCAGTTAATGGAAGTGTTTTCATGCTTCTTTGAATTGATCATACTCATTACTTATAGCACAGTAATAATACATTTGATTCATATACCACGATTAGTTTAGCAATTTTCCCAGTTAATGGACATGATTTTATTTTCTTTGCCATTCTAAATTTCTTACACTTTTATCATGATAGATTGTCTTCTGTTAAAAGTGCACCCACTGAGAGACCTTCAGAAACAAATGGTCAGTCCTTTGGCACAGTGCCTGGCACATAGTAGGCACTTAACATTTATTGCCTACCTTCATCCAATGTGTTTCTGGCTCCGAACCTCATATACTTTAAGGGCCGGCAATACTGGTCTTGCATTTTCTCCCATAGAACTTTCCATCTCATAGTGTCTCATTTGCACTGGCTGTCCCCCTTGCCTGGGATGTCTTCTGATGAAAGTAGGGTAACTATTTTTGACCTATTTATATAAGTGATCTCTCACTTCTGTCTCACTCATTTGGCTTTTAGCCTGTGCTCCACAGGCTGCATTGTTAATTATCTCCTTATGTTTACTTTGTTTTCTAACTAGTTTTTAAGTTGCCTCCTAGACTGGCTCTCTTCTAGATTTAATTCAAATTCCCACCTTTGCCTGGAGGCTTTTTCTGTGGCCCTGACTAGGCAACACAAAATAAAACAAAAGAATTGCATCTGGGAATACTTTGAACTCTAATTTCTATAAATTCTTAACAAATTAGAGAAATGAAATGAAATAGATGATTCTAGACAAATATGTAAATTCAGAAGCAATTTGTAATTTATAGAAATTAGAGAAGGAAGATTTGTAACCAAAGAATTACTTTGACACCCCCCAATTCCTCCCCATAACACTTCCCTTGTTCTTTTAAAAAGTTAAAGAACAAATAGTTTCTGTAGTAGTTCATTCATAGTTCTAGAGAAAAATCACAGTTTACTTTATATTAGGCAAATGCAATGTTGATTTTAAAACCAATTATCTTAAGGAACCTGGTTATAGAAATACAAAGTAGATTAGGCAGTAGAATATAGCATTAATTTAACTCATTAAGTAAGCTTTATGTCAGTTAATACAAGTCTAAAATATCAGAAAAATTATCAACTTAAAAAAATATCACAAGGTTCAGAAAAGTCTTTTATAAAATCCAACCATTCATTTGTGATGAACATATAAAAAGCAGTAGGGGAATTTTCTAGCAACATAATTAAAAATATGAACCTTAAACCACAGGTCACAATAATTGGCAAAGATGGAAGAAATAGATGCAATTTCACTAATAACAGGTACAAAATTAAGTTTACAAGTTTTATAATAATACCAAGTTTGACTATTTTATTTGCGTAGCATTAGAAATTACAGTAATATCAACAAGAGAAAAAAAGATACTCTTGCAATTAACATAGAAAATGAAGAATTATAAATATCCTTATTTGTAGATAACATGTATCTAGAAAATTTGAGTGTCTCCACCAGAAATTTAATGGAGATAAATTAGTAGGTTGCAGGACGCAGGATTTCCCAATAAAAATTATTTGTGTTTTTATATGCTAATAATAAATAAAAGGAACATATAAAAGAACATCCTGGTTAAATAAGAAAAATAATAAAATAATAGGGTATTAGCCTAGTCATATACACATAAGACTTCTCTATAAGGACAACCTTGAAAGATAATTTCTTAAAGGAGGGTATGAATATTCTATTCATGAATTGATCATATTTTCATATTGATCATATTTCACATTTTTACATTTTAATTTATTATCAATCAAGATGACAAGATTTCTTTAAGGAATTGATTTAAATTTTAAGGAAATTCGTGTAGAATAACAAATAGGCATGAATATTGAGGCATTTGATAGGGGAAAATATGCAAAACTAATGAAAGTGGTCTTACATTCTTTGACTTTAAAATATATTATAAGCTAATTATCAAAACTATCTGGAACTTCACAAAAAGAAATAGGTCAGTGGAATTGAATAGAGATATGTCATCTAACATATGCAGAAGATTATTGTTTGCTAAATGTAGAACTAACAAAAACCTAGGGGAATGATTATTAAACAAATATACTTGGAAAAATTTGGTTAACAACTTTTTAGTAGGAAATGGATTTAGAACCACATCTCATATTATATACTACAATAAATTCCATCTGGATAATAGACAAACATAAAATATAAAACAGTAAAAATGAAATGACCTTTCTATGGTGGGGAACTAAATGATTTTCTACTAAATAGTAATTAAAAATAACAAAATAGATATGCTTTGTTGTATTAAAATACTTTTTGTATAAGAGAAAACGTCATCAAAATAAAAAGAATATAAGAGACTGAGTAAAATATTTTTGGTACTTGGACCTGTGATTTCATAGGTTACTAAAGCATTCCCTCCACTGTTGCAGATGAGCACCTCTTTACAGTTTGGGCTTTTAAAGAGCTACCCAGAACACAAGTTTAGGCCTAGGTGACACAGCCATTGTGTCTGTAGCAGGAATCAAACCCAGGCTTTCCTGATTTCTGAGGCTATCTCTCTCTATCCATTGTATTGTCTTTCTTACAACAAATTAAAAATTTGGCATCTAAAATATGTAAGGAACTCTTAGAAGTTTACAAAGGTAAATTTCCCTTTGGACATTTTTCAAGAGGGGAAACTCAAATGATTAGTAATCATTAATGGATACCTATAGTAATAGAAAGAGGAAGAGGATATAAACAACTCAGAAAAAGAAATTAAACAATTCATAAATGAATATCCAGAGGAAAAAAACCTTTGATAGAATACACAAATAAATTCTATCTAAAATTCAAAGTATAATTCTAACATAAGTTGTTGATAAAAATTACAAAAGAAGAGCTCCTCAGTTTCTTATATGATACTCGTATATGGTATTGATACCTAAACCAGGGCAAGTCAGAACAAACTACAAACCAATATAATAGTCTTAATAAGCACTTAATGAAACATTTAAAATAAAGTATTAGTAAGGTGACTACAGCAGTCTATCATAGAGATTTATGTACTATGATCAGATTGGGTTTAAACCTGGACCATGTAGGTTTGGTTTACTAGGAAAGCAATAAAAAGAATAATAAAAAATGAGTGTAGACTCAGCAAAAAGTTTTGGCAAATATATGACATTCATTTTTCTCATCACAACAGAATATGAAAGAATATGGGCCTTTCCTTGGTAAATAATAAATATCTAAAACTAAGATTCACCACTGTTATGTTATGGAAATAAAGAGTCCTTTCTAATAATGGAAGACACAAGCATGGTTATTGTCATCACAGTTTTTTTAATACAGTCTTAACCCCAGACATGCGTGCCTCTGCTGCTTTATCTGCTTGGAACTTCCTTTGTGCCTGAGGCCTCCTCACCCTAATGCATCCAACTATCCTTACAGCCTTATTATCCCAGGAATAATTTTCCATAAGGCCCACCTCCTTCTCACACTAGTGAGTTCCTCCTGGGGCTCCTATTTTTTAGTGGATCCAGGCTGGCTAGCCTTCATTCCTGTCTTGCTCCTGACTTTGAGCTTCAGAACCATACTGGGGGATATCCCCTCAACAATCACGTGGATTCCTTCATCTCTTTCTCCTCCTCTTCCCTTCTTGAGGGCAAACAATGTAGTGTATTTTTTTTTTTATTTGTATTTCCAGGATTTAGCACCTAGTGTTAGGGTTCCAAATCATGACCCAAGAATGGAGATCTAGAGACAATGCAAGTTACAGAAGACACTTTATTACTAGCATGCACACTAGGACGGCTCCCAAATAGAACTGTGCTTGAGGGGAGGATTACAGGGGTTATATAGACTCTTGGAAATGTTTGCTTAACAGGGTATCTCTAGTTTGGGTGAGGGGCTGCAACTCCTTCCAGGAAGGGGCCCAGTGTGGGTATAGTGCATTTGCTATCCAAATTCCTACCTTACCTTCTATGAGTGTCACTGACTTGATATAATCTCCAAATTCCAATCTTACACTAGTAATCACTAATAAAAGTTTGTTTCCTTCTTTCCCTCCCAGAAATGTTATCTGTAATCTTGACAAAAAAGAAAGAGAAATTAAGGTAATAAGTATAGGCAAAGCAGAAACAAAATTCTCATTTTCTGATATGATGGTGTACTTCGGGAACCCTAGAGAATTGATTAAAAAAAATTGAAACAACTTCAGCAAAGTTGTAAGATATAAAATAAATCTACATAAATCCACATGAATCAAAAATTTAACATAATAGATGTACAAAATAGCAAGAATACACATAGGGATTATCTGAATAACAACTCTACAAAAACCTTTTCAGAAATAGATCTAATTAATTGGAAAATTTTATGGTTATTGCCACTTGATGAACTCCTCCATCAGATCTTAACATCATATAAAATGGTGCCACAAATATTTTGATAACCTATAGGTTGTGCTAGTAGAATAAAAGTGACAATGATTCTTTTATTATTTACTTCCTTGCCAATAAAAGTATATAAGGATTACTTTTTAGAGTTTGAAAAATGCTAAACTTCATCTAGAAGAGCAATAATTCATAAATCTCCAGGGAATTAATTTTTTAAAAAGTGAGAAGGAAGGGAATGTTGCAGTACCAAACATTAAACTATATACTATGAACCAGTTGATAGGGGTTAAAAAGCAGTTCATTTGGATCAGCCAAGTGGCTCAGTGGATGGAGAGCCAGACCTGGAAATGAGAGGTCTTGGCTTCACATTTGGCCTTAGACATTTCCCAACTGTGTGACCCCAGGCAAGTCAATTAACCTCAGTTGCCTAATCTTTACCACTCTTATTCCTTAGAACCAATACTAAGTAATGATTCTAAGACAGAAAGTAAAGGATTAAGAAAAAATAGGCCAATCAGTGGAACAGATTAAGTATACAGCATACAGATGCAAACTTCATAATCTAGGATGTAATATACCCAAAGACCTCAGCTTCTGGGGTAAGGAATTATTATTCGACAAAATATGGGAAAACTGGACAGCAGTTCTGGCAGAAAATGAGTGTAGATCATAGACTTACACCTTATACTTGAATAGGCTCTAAATGGATACAGGACCTAGATATAAAAGGTCACATCACAAATAATGAAAAAGGAATACTTTCACATCTATGATTAGAGAAGAGTTCAAGACCAAAGGATAGAGAATCACAGAAAATTAAATGGACAGTTTTGATTATATAAAACTAAAAAGTTTTTGCTCAAATAAATCCAGTATAGCTAAGTTTTAGAAGGGAATCTGGAAAAAAAAATCTTGGCAACAAATTTCTCTGGAAAAAGTCCCATTTTTAAGTGATTGTGATTAAAGTGATTAAAATCTGGAACATTAAGAGCTATTCGCCATTTGATAAACAGATAAAGGACAGTTAAATAGGCAATTCTCAAGGGAAGAAATGTAAGCCATACATAGCCATATGGGAAAAAAATGTTCTAAACTACTGGTAATTAGAAAAATGAAAATTACAATCAGTCTGACTTTCTGTCTCATTCCTGTCAGACTGACAAAGTTGACTAAAAAGGAAGAAAGCAAATATGGTAGGTGCTGTGATGAAAAAGGCTTTGATGCCCACTATTAGTGGAGCTGTATATTGGTCAATGCCTTCTGGAGATCAGTTTGGAACTGTGCTTCCCAAATTACTAAACTGTGTGTGATCTTTGTTCGATTGGTCCTAATACTGGGACTGTACCTCAGAGTCCTGTAGAAATCAAAATATTTGTGGCAGCATTTTATATGATGTTAAGAGCTGATGAAGGAGTTCATCAATTGGCAAATATTTGAACAAATTTTAGCATAAGAATGTAATGGAATAATATTGTGTTATAAATGAAACTTTGGTTTCAGAGAAATTTAAAAAACTTGTAATAATTGTTACAGAGTAAAGTGAGCAGAACCAGGAAAATAGTTTGTACTACAAAATCAATATTAAAAATGAACAATTCTGGAAAACATAAGAGCAACGAGCTATGATTGACCATGATCCTAGAGGACAAGTGATGAAAAATGCTGCCCACCTTGTAACACCAAAATGATGGAACTAATATGCAGAATGGGACATATTTTTAGATGTAGCTAATGAGAGAATTTGTTGTTTTGATTGACTACTTATTTTAAGGGAGAGAAATAAATGCTTTATAATTGAAAAATATAACTTGAAATAGAAATTCAAATAGTATTGAGGTAGTTTAACAATTAAATGAGATATATTTGAATTTGTAGGGAAACAAGTGGTATTCATTGCTGGTGAAATCATAATTTTGTAGTATCTTTTTGAAAAGCAATCAACATTACAGATGAAAATTACAAAAATTGTTCCCTTTAACCATATTGATTCCATTGTTGGTAATATATACTGAAAATGTTAGTAAAATGTTATACAAAAATGTTATTTGTTGGAGATTATAATTGTAAAATAGTTGGCTGTTTTGATTTAAACCTGTAATGATATTAGTGTAGGAAATTTCTTTTTGAACATCAAAAACTTAAAAGAACAGGAGTAGGAGATTTAGGAAATTGATAAGGGAAAAGATGATCTGGCTATATGGCTAGGCTGAAGGATAAGTAGACAACTAGAGTGAGTACCTGTAGAATTCAAGAAGAGAATTTAAGGAAGGCTTCCAGCCCCAAGAATGGAACCCTACCTCTCACCCTTTTATGGAACTTATGGGAACACAAGAACTAGAGTCATATTCGTCTGCAGGCATGGGTGGATTTTGATTTGATTTGTTGGGAAAGAACTTCCAAATGAATATAAATCCATTTGTGATTTTTGAGGGAACACCTGGTTCAGTCTTCAATGTTACAGGTTGGCACTAAAATGTGATTTTTAATCTTAGTTTCCTGGGAATCTTGAGCCCAATGTTGATAAATATCCAGTAATAAGAAATTATTTAAGTAAATTTTGATTTTTCATATATTTTAATAAGCATGAAACTTCCTTTAACAAATCTTTGGCCTCTTTTGTTTTATAGTTATGAAGAGTCTTTTTGACTGTTCTTTTCTCCATGTTTAACCTTAATTTGAAGTTACTAGGTGTTCGTATATTTATTAACTTTGTTAGGAGAATATCGTTAAGTACTTTGTAAAATTTCTCCTTGGTAACGAATTTTGCTATTTAAACTGCAGTTATCTACAAGGCTGAATAGTCTTTTTTCCTTTGCTCATCTCCCTGAAAGAAATCTGAGCAAGTGTTCCATGAAATGATACTTGTTGCCTTTGGGTGCATGACAAAACTTCCAACTTCTTTATTTGCGTCTCTAAGTAAAAATCGAGCTATCCTATCCTGTTTAGCTGCAACTTAATGTCTACTGATTTCACTTATAGTAAAAATTTCAATATAATATGGTTTATTTCTTCTAGCGGTGTGTTTACTCGTATATTGTTAGGGAAACATCTCATTTTGATGTTTATTGACTATAAAAATTGAATTGTTTCTAAGCACTTGTCACTTCCTAATTTTTTGCTAGACTTCCATCATAGTACAAGTAAAATAGGGCTATTTTATTGTTGTTTTTTGTTTCATATTTATCCCAAAGAATTCATCATTAGTGGCTAGTTCTGGAGAGTTAAGTCTCTTTATCCTTAGCTATTCTTCTGAAAGCTGGCATAGGTTAACAGTATAGCACTTGGAAGCTTTTCCGTGGAATTTGTACTTTTTGTCATCTTCAGAGTGTTGGGATTGCTTCCAGGTCTTGTGATGTCAGTAAGATTCTTGTGTATAACACTGGTGGGGGGCGGGGAGGGAGGAAGAGTATTTCTTATTTTTCAAAGGGCCAGAGTTCATCACAGCATTTTATTTAGCTCCATAGTAAAACTAAGCAAGAAAACATTATTGAGATATAGGAAACTATATTATTAGACTAGTGAGTGGTTTCCAAAATTGGGACTGGAGCTCCCTGAGGAGTTAATGACATAATTTGAGGGGGCCTGATTCCCAGGGGGTGTGTGATTAAACAAATGGAAGATGGGAAGGCTGGTTATATTCCAAACCTCAGCAGATAGCTAGTAATGGGATTTGTCTCCAGCACAAACACATCTATCCTTATTGCTCCCCAATCTTTTTTACCAGCTCTTATCTTTTTTATGTAAGCTCCAAGGTAGCCCTTTTGTAGGTATGTGGCCTCACAGAATGAGTTAGGCTTCACATCAGGAAGACTTGAGTTCAAATGTGATCTTGGACATTTATTAGTAATGTGGCCCTGAGCAAGTCACTTAACTGCTGTCTGTCTACCTTGGTTCCTTTACTGTAAAATGGGGATAATAGTATCAACTCAATAGGTTATTGCAATGATCAAATGAGATTTGTAAAGCATTTAGCCCAGTGCCCCAGCATATAGTAGGCACTTCATAAATGCTTGTTCCTTTCCCCTTATCCCATGGCTTCTGATTTTTTTTTAACTCAGTGGAAGATAGTATAAGTAAAAAATTCTGCCTGCCTCCCCCCCCCCCCATCTTCTTCCCAGATCATCTTCTAGGGTGGCTCTGGGTTTGGAAGGTAGGTACCAGTGTATTTTCATTTGGGGCGCATCTGAGTTACTCAGGAATGAATGGATTTGGATATCCACCCCCCCACCCCCCAATCCATCCATCATTCAGACATTCTTATTACTGCCAGTTCTTCCAGTCGCCCAAATTTATAACCTCAATGTCATACTTAACTTTCTTCCTATGTATTCAGTCAAGTTGCCATACTTCATAATTTCTATCTGTACAGTATCTCTTGAATTTAGGTTCTACTCTTTTTATATCGCTAACTACCCTAGTTTAGGTTCTTAACATTCTGCCTGGTCTATTGTAATAGCCTCCCAATTGATTGAGCTCTTAGTTTTCAAGTCTTTCCCTTTTCCCATTCATCCTCCACAGAGCAGCCAAAATGATTTTCTAAACTGAAGATCTGATTATGCCTTTTCACTATTGAATAAATTCTATTGGCTTCCTATTGAATGTAGAATCAAATATTTAAAAAAAATTTAAAACCTTTATCTTTTGTCTTAGTAACAACTGTAAGGCAGAAGGGCAAAGGCTAGGCAATTAGGAATAAGTGGATTACCCAGGGTCACACAGGAAGTGTTTGAGGCTGAATTTGAACCCAGGTCCTCCTGATTCCAGGCCTGATGTTCTACCTCCTGTACTACCTACATGCTCCTAGGATCATATATTTTATCTTTCCTTTTTTTTTTTTTTTAAACCCTTAACTTCTGTGCATTGGCTCCTTGGTGGAAGAGTGATAAGGGTGTAATTTATCCTTTTAAAACCCATTGAGGATGTATGTTCAAAATTTTTATATTTGGGACATATAAAAAAAGGCAAAAGACCTGACCTAGATTATTGTGAATGTCTCCTTAAACATCTTCTTGTCTCTAGCCTCTCCCATTGTCAATCCATCCTCCTTATAATCATAGCAATCTCCATAATGTGGCGGGCTTGACTGTTCTAATTTAAAATATTTGGGTATTTTGTTATTGATGGGGTAAAATTCTCTTTAGCCCAGAATATGTAGTCTGTCTCTAAAATACTTTTCATTCTTCTTTCATTCTATCATTTATGCACTCATTATACTTAGAATTGAATTTATAGTGGTTGTTTCATCAGGTCCTGACATCTTTTGCCTCTTTGCATTGGTTCAAATGATCCCCTTTGCTGCTAGTGTACTTCCACTATATTCTTGCCTGTTGTCCTGTTCAGGTCCCATCTCAGGTGTCAGTTCTTCCCCTAGACTTCTCCGGTTGAAAGTGATTTTTAGGTCTAGATATTTCTTGGAGCTATTTGATTTGACCTCTCATTTGTCTTAATCTTGTACTTATGTCCACAGGAACTATATTCTCCCTTTCCTTCTTAGATCAGTGATTCCCAAAGTGGGTGCTACCGCCCCCTGGTGGGTGCTGCAGTGATCCAGGAGGGTGGTGATGGCCACAGGTGCATTTATCTTTCCTATTAATTGCTATTAAAATTTTAAATTTTAATACATTTTAAAAAATTTAAAAAATTTAAAATTAAAAAAATTAATTTCCAGGGGGTGCTAAGTAATATTTTTTCTGGAAAGGGGGCGGTAGGCCAAAAAAGTTTGGGAACCACCGTTTTAGATTCTAAACTAGTTGACAGGTTCTGTACTACTGATTTTCATCTTTCTATTTTATCACCTGTCATGGTAGAATTGGAATCTAGCACAAAATTGCCATTTAGAAAGTGTTTTTTTTAAATAGCTTGCATGTGTTTTTGATATTCCAAAGCTTAGAAAACCTAAAACATATCTCTGAGGTGAGGTTCTTATCAGTAATAGGACTAACAAGATAAACCCTGTTCTTTAAGCAGCAGCTGGTGGGAATTCCAGGTTGGTGAATAATAGGATGTTAATGTTCATAAAGAGTGTTAGGTCCAATCTTCATACTCATGTTAAAATACTAAATCACAGTCACTTTCTAAAATCATATTCTAATTAGTAGACTTTGTGCCTACAATCTATATTATCTGTATAAATACACATTTCCTATAGATATTTTATAAATATTTAAAGAATTTTACTGGAAATAAATGGAAGGAGGTGAAGAAAATAAGTCAAAGATTGTTAGTAAGGTCTGCACTGAGAGAGGAAGTTTCTTACTAGGAGTTCCTTGTACTGTTGAAATGATAGATCTGGTTATAACACTTCTTCCTCTCTAACCTGGTTGGGTCAAAGTTAAAGCTTCATTTTAGTAAAATTTGTAAATATTTTGAAGAGATGTAGAAATACTCTATGAATGTTTTGGACATATACTCCGTCTCTTTTGAAGACATTTTTTTCAAGGTTCAGTGAATGCAGATGAAACCTTAAGCTCCTGAAATTTTAATATATAGAAATATATATACCAGAAGTGTGTCTGCTTTGTGCATTTTTAAGTAACTTACAATTTTTCACATCAGTTGGCCTTATCTGTGGATTGTAAATTAATTATTATTTTTCTCCTTTTTCTTTGTAGGTATGGCCTCACAAGTCTTGGTTTATCCACCATATGTTTATCAAACTCAGTCAAGTGCCTTTTGTAGCGTGAAAAAACTCAAAGTAGAGCCAAGCAGTTGTGTATACCATGAGAAAACCTATCCCCAGACCTATCTGAATGGTAGAAACTTTGGAATTTCTCATCCTTCAATTAAGGAGAGTACTTTTCAGACAAAGATACCATTGAACAGATCACGAGGACATAACATTTTGTTGCAGACAAATACTGCTGCTTTTAAAAACACTGCAGGTGCTACCAAGGTCTTAGGTGCCCGGGCGCAGCCCCCTCACGTTGAAGCACCTTCATCTGGTACCCGGGGAAGCACCCAGCGATGGGGATTGAAGCGTAAGAGTAAAGAGCTAGAGAATCAAAGTAGCGCGATGCAGATTGTTGATGAACTGTCTATACTGCCTGCAATGTTGCAAACAAACATGGGAAATCCAGTGACGGTTGTTACAACTACGGCGGCATCAAAGCAGAATTGTACCAGTGGAGAAGGAGATTATCAGTTAGTACAGCATGAAGTTTTATGTTCACTAAAAAATACATATGAAGTCCTTGATTTTCTTGGGAGAGGAACTTTTGGCCAGGTAGTCAAATGCTGGAAAAGAGGGACAAGCGAGATTGTGGCAATCAAAATTCTGAAGAATCACCCTTCTTATGCACGCCAAGGACAAATAGAAGTGAGCATATTATCGAGGCTCAGTACTGAAAATGCTGATGAATTTAATTTTGTAAGAGCTTATGAATGCTTTCAACACCGTAACCATACTTGCTTGGTCTTTGAGATGTTGGAACAGAATTTATATGATTTTCTGAAGCAAAATAAATTCAGTCCGCTGCCACTTAAAGTAATACGACCTATTCTTCAACAAGTAGCTACTGCACTGAAAAAACTGAAAAGTCTTGGTTTAATTCATGCTGACCTTAAACCAGAGAATATTATGTTGGTAGATCCTGTGCGGCAGCCATACAGGGTTAAAGTAATAGACTTTGGATCTGCTAGCCACGTATCAAAGACTGTTTGTTCTACATATTTACAGTCTCGGTACTACAGGTAGGTGGGAACTGTTTTTAATTCCAAAGGAATGCCTAATTTGTGTTTAAGAAATAGGCATGTTTCCAGGACTGCAAAAGGCTTTCTAAGACATGTATAAGAAATCAAGACATGGATACACAGGTCTGATGATTTCTTAATATCCTTAAAGCACAAAACACACCCTCTACCCTCTGGAGTCCTTCTTGCACAAAGACTGCTTTTTAAAAACGAATAGTTGGGGGGGGGGCAGCTGGGTAGCTCAGTGGAGTGACAGTCAGGTCTAGAGACAGGAGGTCCTAGGTTCAAACCTGGCCTCAGCCACTTCCCAGCTGTGTGACCCTGGGCAAGTCACTTGACCCCCATTACCCACCCTTACCAATCTTCCACCTGTGAGACAATACACCGAAGTACAAGGGTTTAAAAAAAAAATTAAAAAAAAACAAAAAACGAATAGTTGGAATTTAAGCTTTTGGTTAATGGTGTCACACTTTATAATAATATAGCTCACTTTAGACAGTAGTGCTTCAGTAGGAATGGAATATTTTTCTTTTCAACATCTGTGAACTATGAAGAACAAGAATGCTCATTCTCATTTTAGAGCTGAGGTACAAATAAGTTAATGACTTGGGCTCTATACTGAGAGGTTTCTGGTGTTGTTTTTCATTTAAAAAATTCTCACCTGGCCTCAGCCACTTCCCAGCTGTGTGACCCTGGGCAAGTCACTTGACCCCCATTGCCTACCCTTACCACTCTTCCACCTATGAGACAATACACCGAAGTACAAGGGTTAAAAAAAAAAAAAAATTCTCACCTGAGTCACCACTTTGTTTAGGGCAGTGATGGTGAACCTTTTAGAGACAGAGTGCCCAAACTACAACCCTCACATAGCATGTGAACTCCTCGTCTTACCCCAGACAGGAGAGGGAGGAAGCACTCCCATTGGGCTGCCGGACAGAGGGGCAGGTCATGTGAGAAATGTCCTCAGCAGCACATGGGGAGTTGGAGGGGAGCATCCCCCTCTGGCACACGTGCCATAGGTTTGCTAACACAGGCTTAGGGATCTTTTCCTGATCCCTCGACCATCCACTAGTGCTTCTTTTTGTTTTGTAGGAAGTTGGTGTATGTTTATATATGTATGTGATGGCTCCACCAAGAGAATACAGAGACTGTTTTTGTTTTCATTTTTTTTATTCCTTAGCATCTAGCATAGTGTCTAATAAATTTTTGTTGATTGATTAATACCAACAATAAATAGATGTTTGATATTTTTATGAAAGATTAAGGACGTTACCAAAAATTGATTTAATATATGAACAGAGAAGTTCTCTTCTTGCTGATTTCTCAATTTAAACTGATAATCCCTTACTATGTATTTTTCTCTTGTCAGAGTATCCACCCACATGATACACAGTTTACCACTAATAGTATATATGATTTTGTTAATATATACATTTTTTGTATGTGTAGATTTGTAGATATGATTTTTATCAATGATTAGAACATGGAATTTAAGTTCTTGGTTTGATTTTCAAAAGAGCCAGTTAAATTGTCTTAATAATACATGTCCTTTTACCTTGATAGCAATTTTGTGCAGATATAATTTTGATGATTTAGAGAGGGTCAAAGCTGTCAACAGTTCAGTAGAAGTTAATAACTATTAGAGGGGCAGCTAGGTGGACAATAGATAGAGCAGCAGGCTTGGAAATGGGAGGTCTTGGGTTCAAATTTGGCCTTGGAAACTTTGTAGCTATGTGACTTTGGGCAAGCCATTTTTAACCCTTCTGTCATAATTTTTACTAAAGAAAGTAAGGGTTAAAAAAAGTTAATAACTTTTACTGAAAAATAAATTCATAATACATGCTATGAGCATTTGGAAGTAAAATTATCTGTGTAAAAGAGAATACATTTTGTTTTGCTCAGGAGTAGTGATACTCAAGTCAGTGAAATTAATCGAAAGAAACATAAATTTATTCTAAATATTTATTAGTCATGAGACTCAAATTTTTTAGTTTTTTGGGTAAAGGGGGGGAATGTAGATACATATATCTCAAATGTCTCAACATAGATTTGATAATTTTTCTTTTATAGCTTTTATCCTGAGATTTTTCTGGATTCTCCCAACTGCATGTAACTCAATTTCCTGTTGTTTTATATGACTCCTATATTTGGGTCTTGAATTCTTCAGTAGCTCAGATTTAAGGGCCTTCAAATATCTGGATTTTTTTTTTAAACTTAGAAATGTATTCCTGGTTTTAAGAAGAAATGGGCTCTCAATAAATTTTGCTATCTAATATTTATTGGGTGGACAAAATATGAAATATTTTAAAAAGGTCTAAACTATTAAATATATTTCCATGGTATATTATTAGTATAACACTGGTAGTTTAAGCTTCCTTGGATAGACTGACTAGATTTTCTATTTTATTCATGGAAAAACAGAGTAATTTGTTAAACTTTTTAAAATTTAAGTTGTATATTCTAAAATTTAAATAATTTCAATGTAAAATAGTGTGTTCATGTACAAAATCACAGTTCTCTTGATCTTTATAATTGCTTTATCTTTTTAAGGAACAAAATCTTTCCTCAATAAGAAGGTATATTTGTCATTGGAAATGTGTCTTTTCCCAGTACAATCAGACCTATACTTTCAAGGCATCATTTGCAGTTAAGGAGAGTATGAGGGGAAATAAGTAATATTTTATATCCTTAACTCATGATTTCTAGAAATTGTTATATGAAAAACATCATCTGGCCAGGAGCGTATTTTATTAGTAGTTGATATTTTATGTTTAGAACTTTAACCTTGCTAGCCCTTGCTAACCCTCTCTCTGTGTATTATGTGAGTTCACATATGGTGTACATGAAAACCTAATTCCTTTGATTGTGTATTACACCTTGATCTTAAAACATAATGTCAACAGGAAATGGCAGTTAAGCTTCAGAGACTAACCTTAACAAGTAAACCTGGAAGGGAGAGAAGCGCAGTATGAGCACAAATGCTCACAATCCCTATGTAAACAACTTGCACTTGGGAATAGTCTCAGATGTTATTCTATCACTTTGAACTGTGCATCACAGAAATGTAGTGCGGGAATATCTTAAAATAGGCAGAGGGTGGTGGCCAGAGACTGCTGACTACTATAGATGGCGAGGCTGTCTCACTGTTACAGTGAAAGAAGCCAGAAGTGCATGCTACTAAGGGTGTTGATTTGCTCAAGGTCAGCATGTTCTAAAGTCAGCTGCTGTACTTATGAATGTGGCTACTCTCAGGAACATGTAGGGCTTTTGCATGCATAAAAAGTTGTAGCAAGTAAGTACCATGTTTATGAAGCAGAGTGAGTGACTGGATTCAGGTCACAAACTTCTTTTCTAAAATAGTAAACTTTGGCACTAATATTCTGGGTCACTTCAAGACCTAATTCCTATTTGCCTTTTTTCATTTGAAAGTGAGGACACAGAAATAACACACACACACACCATTTTTTGGTTTGTTTTTTTATTCTTGATTTTCACTTAGAACTTCTGTTGTTTTTTTTAAAGCAACTTTTGAGTTAACTTTAACTTCAATTTATACATCAAGACTTATTTTCTCTGCTTTATCACATAAAGCTTAATTTGTTTTCCCAACAATTTTTCTCATGCTATTTTAAATTTTTTTAAGATTTCTAGGTAGTATAGAGAGGTGGATCCTTCATCAAGAAAACCCAAGTTCAGATTCTGCCTCCACATTAGCTGTGTAACTAGGCAAATCACTTAATTTCTGTCTGCCTGACTTTGCTCATCTGTAAAATGGGGATTAAATAATAGCACTGACTGTCCAGCATGGTTAAGAAGATAAAATGATATAGCATTTGTAAGGTGCTTTCCCAAATCATTGAATAAATGCTAGCTATTTATACATAAGTTTTTATAAAAAGAAGCAGATTATTGTTGTACAACCAATACACAACTTTTAGTTTGGGACAAAATAAAAATAGATATCAAATATAGTTGTAAAATCATTTTTATTAGTAGATATTATAATACAGTAAACATTTTATAATGTTTTACATGGTCAACTTTATATTTTCCAAAGCATTTTCATTTACGTTTTCTTCTTCGATAGAAGGAGCATGACATGTAGTGGATCAAATAATAGATTTAGAATTAGGAAAACCCTGGCTAAAATTCAAACTGAAATTTAGTAGCTCTGTTTCCTGTGGGCAGGTCATTTGACTGGAACATTTCTTGCCAAGACATGAAAGAGGTTGTCTGTTAATGGAGGGAGCTGCCACATTGTCTTGAGCCTATGCTAAGGAAATCATAGAAGTAGGTAGTGTTGGAGTTTTTTTTTTTTTTCATTTGTTCCTCATATTGTTTTTCATGAGAAAGGCAAGTCTGATAATCTGACAGTTGAGACTCCTAAATCTCATAGGGTTAAATTGACTCCTCCAGGGTACTCTGGAGGCCATGCCCACATCCCAGATTCCTAGGTTTAGAATCTTCTCTACCTCTTTTCCATCTTCCCTCTACAAGTTGGAAATGAGTCATGTTTTGTGACTGCAGGCTCAGAGAACTGCTGCTACTATAGGTTTGCAAATCAAAATTTATTCATGGTTTTTCAAGTAAATTATTTTATCTGATTAAGTGACCTTTTCCCACTGTAATACAGACTCTTAATTCATTAGTCAATTTGCTGATTCTTCCCAGAAAATTTTTTTTTGCTTATGATGGTATGTACTCATATATTCATTCTGCATATTTTTTGTATATTAAAATTATTTTGTATATATAATGTGTTATCTATACATAAAATATAATAACCTGTTTTAGGTACAAGGGACAAAATTTGAAAAGAGATAAAAATTTAATTTGGCACATAGTTATACAGATGAGAAAGAAAGAAAAGCTTGCCTTTTAAATTCTTAACCAAGTAATATTTCATGCTGAAAATATTATCTTAGTACTATTTATCAAAATACTACCTTCAATGTTAAGTATCTGAAGTGTTAATCTTTGAAAAGAAAATAATATAATGAAAAAAGTTAAACCTCTGCTTTAGAACAGTGATGGGCAAACTTTTTAAAGAGGGGGCCAAAGGAAAGGAAATGCTCAATCTGTCAGTCTGTTTCTAAGGCAACTCTTTTGAGGTTTGTATCCTACTCATTGTATTCGTCAGATTAGGAATAATGTCCTGCAGCTGGATAGAACATTTTAGGCGCCCCCCCCAATCTGGCCCATGGGCCATAGTTTGCCCATCACTGCTTTAGAATGTTTTTTTTTTTACTATGGTTAATTCACATTATAGCATTTATAAGACAACACAAAATAAAATGTGTTCATTTTAATTATGTAATTGCCTTAACTTTGCATTCTCCTCAATATATTTCTCTTCTTCCGCAGTAATTACTTTAGCTATCCAAGTGCTATTTAGATTGATTGTTAGTATTACACTTTTTAACTATTTCTAAAAGTTGATATTGGCTTTTGTCCCTTAAATTAAAAGAATGGGAAACTATAAATGTGGTAAAGTGGGGGAAGAGGTGGGAAATATTGTCCTCACTGCATGCCAAAATTCCAATAATGATTCTTAAAGAATATTAATGAAAAGTCTAAACTTATTGTATCCTTTGGTAGTATCTTGTAGGCATTCTCTATTGGAGGGTAGTTGCTTTATAACAAAAGTGTAAAATTCAGCAGTTTTAATTTAATGGTGGAGGCCTCTGGACTTAATCATTATTTGTTCCTTTAGTTCTCCTAAGCTTTCATGACCATCCCTTTTGATATTTTTCAGTGTTTTTTTTTTTTTTATTAGCTACCATGACCAGTTTCCTGGAGTTGTTGAGTCTGTTTGCTTTAAACATCCTTCAAACATTTTACTATATAGTGACTCTTTTATTGGAGACCAGAAGCATATTAACAATTGCTTTTATTAAAAAAAAGCTTCCTGACTTCTGTAAATAGTTTTAGATCATCTTGAGATGTATTTTTGTTTTTCTCTAATACAAGTTGAAATCTTTAAATTAGAGGCAACAACTTTTTCTTTAGTCATATTTTTAAAGATTGATTTAAAAATTGGTTTCATTTCTAGATATTGATGTTAAAAAACAATTAGCTAATAAAAGCACTAATCATCATTAGAAAAATAGATATTATAATAGTAAAAGCATTTTTACACTCTTTTTTCTTTTTCATATTACTTCTTTGTATATCCTACTCCATGAACATTTCTCTTTAATTCTCTTGATACTGCCTATCAGAGAGAAATTGAAGAGTTTTATAAACTGAAATCTCACATTGACCTAATAATTTGAGAATTGTTAAATCATGTTTGAGGGAATAGGACTCAATTAACTTTTAGAATTGAACCAGTATGTTAAGTCATAGGTAAATAGATCAACCAGCTAATGCCCATCAATCAGCAAATTAGTATATCTTGCTTATATTGATACAGATGCATCTATTTATTTGGCCATTGTACTTATTTGAGGCAGTTAGGATATTAAAATAGTATTTATTAAATTCAGCAAAATATTAAGTTTTGCTTTCATTCATTGTCAAGGATAATTGTTGATATTTAAGAAGTTTTTTCCAATATATTAAGAGCTCCTTGGGAGAATCATGAAATAGCGAACCATTAACTTGAAAACTAAATATTGTGTTAGATACTTGTCTATACTCATAGAAAATAGTAATTGCATATAAAGCATTGTATATAGTCCAGATTTTCTGACATAAATTTCAATATATTGATCAAGGATGGCTATTAATTTAGTTAATTATGCCACGACAGACATACCATCAAAATGTTAAAATCATGTCATTTAGTATATGGTAATTGGGCTATAACACTGGTTTGTGGATAGATACTGTGGGCCTTTAATATAGATAAAACTACCTCAGAATGGGATTGTTTTAATACTTCAATAATTAAATCTCTTCTGGTAGAATCCAAAGGATAATTTATCATAATCTAAATTCTATTCTACTGGGAATAACATTATAGCAGGATTGGATTAGATAAACCTTAAAACCCCTTCCAGCATAAAATTCTATGATTTGAATACACTTCAGTTCAGATGCTTTTCACAATATAGTTACTCTTTTCAGTTCAAACAGTTCATATTTTTCTTCTTACCATTTAACACCCTTTGCAGTGACTCTTTTTTATATCTTGCCTCTTCATAACCTTCTCCCTCCTCTCTTCCCTCAATTTTATATAAAGATAAAGCAATGTGGTTGATTTAGAGAACATTTAAAATATTTCATATCTTTTATTTTTGCTTCATAGGTATTTTTTTGGGGGGGGGAACAAAGAGCCTTCTTTTTTAGTAACATTATAGAAAAGTTAATATGACCCAACTGAATTCAAGAGTAGTACTAAAAATAAGGAACCTTAAATTCAAATATAATTCTGGCACTGACTCACTCACTTTGAACAAGTTCCTTCACCTCCCCATTACTAGGTTTACTCATTGGTTAAATACAGATAATAATTTTCACTCATTTTCCTTGAATGAGTGATGTTAGAGCATAAAACCACATAATATCTAAGTGCCAAGTAATGATGGAGTGAAAAATACTTTTAAAGGCTTACTAGCATAGTGATATTTTTGTGGTAATTATATATAGTCTTTACCTATAAAATATGCTACATATGCAAGACTTTTTCAGTCAGCTTCAGATTATGTCTAAGATTACTTATGCTGATTAGACAACTATTCATTTGGGGGAAGGGGAAACCTCAGATTTTTTTTATTGATTTATGTTTATATACATTGTTTTTGTGAATATTTAAAACCATATTAATTTTTATTCTTTTGTTTGCCCTTTTAAAAAATACCATTTGTCTATGCTAAAGTATGAAATTCTGGTATGTTAGTAAAATTTCATGTTTATACTACAGAGGGAGTTCCAGCACTTCTGTGCCTTTGACTCTTCAGCATTTTAATTGAAATGGAATTCAGTTCTTAGGATGCTATTAGTTGGAGTGAGACTTAGTTTGGAATAGGGCCAATTCAGTGGCCAATAAATAATTTAGGTATCAGCTGGTATAACAAGATTGTATTACTTAAGAGAGAGAGTGTAATATGTACTCAACTTTTGGGATGAAAAAGAATGGAATGTTAAGAATTAATAAACTGAAAACAGAACTGCATTTTTTCTTTTGACTATAAATATACTACTGTATTTTACAAAGTAATCATATGTGGGCATCCTCAATCCTATACTATTTCAAAGACCTTTCACTTAGGCAATAGAAAGATCAAAATACATTTTAAAAAGAGGATATAGGCAGACTAGGATTTTCCCCTATAGTTTTCTTTTCCTGAGATTAATATAATATTTATCTATTGTAGAAGAAAATCTCAAGTGCAGAAGAATTGGTACTCAGAATATGTCATGTTCTATATATGTTTATGTATACTTACACAAATAGTGGTAGAACCAGATGATTTATTCTGAGTGGCACAATTAATTAATGGGGACCAGTATTAGAATGCCAGTTTCTCATAGAAAGATCTACAGACACAATCTGTATACAGTGAAAAAGGCATAGATGGTTAAAATTGCCTTTTATATATTTCACTCAAGACTTATATGACCTTGGGACAGATTTCTTTTTAATAATTTTAGTATAGACTAAGTACATTTGGTATTTTTAAAGATTATCTTTGATATATTTTGTTATTACATACAAACATCTTTCATAAAATATATTCTTCTAAATTTGGTGAAGGAAAATCACCTACTATAGTGATTATAACTGATAGCAGTTGTCACTTTCCACTTTGGAGTTTGTGAACAGAATTAAAAGTTATGTGCTTCAATTTGGTAACAGTCTTATCTACTGTATTTGACCTGGTGATCAATTCATTCTTTGTAACATAACATTTAGCATAGGACCTGAAATAGTAATCACTTAATATTTATATATTGATTATTTCAGAATCAAGCTGATAAAAATTTGTCAGGGTCAAGATTTCTTTTCAAAAAGATTCCTGGCTTTTAAAGTAAGGTTATGAATTGGATTTCCTCTTTAAACTACTTTTAAAAATACTGTATTGTTATGATCTGTGCCTCAGGGAGTTTGATGTCATGGTCCTTCCATTCCTGAGTACCTGTTCACTTTTGTGTATGTTCTATTCAATGTAAATCAGTGACCTAAGATTAGTAGTAATTAAGTATATAGGGCATCATTTTTTGGTATAAGTAGGTCTTTGGATATCATTGGTCCTTGGCTAGGCCTTTCTACTTGGAGAGAATGCAAACGCAAGTCAAATAAATTATTTGAATACTATTTTTGAATAATCAGAATAATGTTGTGTGCCCCTTATGTATTCAGCAACTTTTATATGTTTGTAACATGGTCCTGATAACGGCTCCAAATATTTAACATATGAGGAGAGAAGAAAGTTTTTTCTCCTGTCTTACCAGTCTCTTAAATTAGGCCTGTGGTAGGAAGCTTTGTAATTGAAGTATTACTTAAAATTCTCATGACTTTTTTCCAAAATGTTCTGAATATTTTCTGTTTCCAGTTCCCTTCTGTTTTACTTAGGGAAAGCTGAAATGTAATTGTGTGGCCAACTGGTCTAGTATAGCTAAAAGTGACTTGATTTAAACAAGTTTTTATAATTTTCCCAGTTTGGTTTACAGCTCTGTTGCTAGAGAGAGAGAATATTGATAGCAGATACTCTTGTGGCAAGTGTATTCATGAATTCTTTTGGCCAAAAACTTCAATATATGGCAGCTAACTTTCTAGCTTTTCTGAAATTATGTAGGACTGGTCTCTGGACCAGTACTTGGAGATGACCTTTGCTGACCACAGCTAGAACTTGGAGAACTTTTGTTTATACTCATGGCATGATGAGGAATTGGAGTAGAATTCTTGTGGCTCTCTACTTAACATTTGTAGAAGGAGTGACATCTTAGCTATTTTTTTAAATTAAAATTTTATTTTTTAATTTTTTTCCATGTTTGTATGATGCTTCTTGTCTCCCTCCCTCCTCCTGTAGTGGACAAGCAATTTCACTGGGTTTTACATATATTATCACTCTTATCCTATTTCCATATTATTCATGTTGTAATAGAGTAATCTTTTATAGCCCAAACCCCACAAATACATATAAACAAATATGATAAATCATATGTTTTCTTCTAGATTTCTGCTCCCACAGTTCTTTCTCTTGATGTGGATAGCATTCTTTCTCACAAGTCCCTCAGCATTGTCCTGGATCATTGCATTGCTTTTAGTAGCAAAGTAATTACATTTGATTGTTCCACAATGTTTCAATCACTGTGTGTAATGTTCTGCTTATTTCACTCCACATCAGTTCATGTAGGTCTTTCCAGTTCTCATGGAAATCCAGCAGGTCATCAATCCTTGTAGTGCAATAGTATTCCATCACCATTATATACCACAATTTGTTTAGCCATTCCCCAATTAAGGGACATCTTTTTATTTTCCAATTTTTTTGCCACCACAAAAAGCGCATCAGCTGTTTTAAAGAAGCATTGGGGAAGGATGCTCAACTCAGAATTAGTTTATACCATCATTTTCTGTATATTAATATGGATGGTCTGCGTCTGGGAAATTCTTTGCAAGGTAAAAGTCAAAGAAAGTAAAGTAACACATCTTTTATAAATGCCGAATAGAAAAAGTTGCAGTTGATGTTTTGTTTTAATATACTCTGCTGTAAGAATATGTTGGAAAATAATAGCAATTGAGAGAACCGGCACTGGAATAATTTGGTAAAGTGTTATGTGGTCTGTATGCCAATCATCATAAAATGTTTTATTTTTCACTTAAATTCCTTTTTGTTATGAATACATGCAAAGAAAACATCTGGATTTCTATTATGTTTTGAATACATAATGTGTTCTGATGACTGGGGTTTTAGAACCTGAAGACACAGTAAAATATCTTTTGTTATTAGCTGAAGAAATCCCAGTGTGGGAATTCCTTCTACCAACAGAAATAAATCCCAAGCTGTTCTGCCACTCTAAATCATCCTGTTGAATTCTGAGGCATGTAAAAGTTAAGTTACTTGTTAGCTAATAAATATAGTGGCAGGATTTGGATCCAGGATTTCTTTACTCTTAAGTCCTGCTCTGTTATCCATAACACAAAACAGTGCTGACTCTGGTTTCCAAGAAACATTAGTCATTTTCAAGTCAGATGTTAGGTAGATAGCTCTTTGTTTTAGGGTCATTTAAATCAAACTTTTAGAGCTGCAAGAGATTTCAGAAATCTAGATTCATCATTTAATTTTATTGGTGAGGAAAACTCTCATCTCTCTAGCCCCAGTGATCACATCTCCTTTTAGCCATGAAGACAGCAATAGGGGCATTTGTGATACAGTAGGTTTCTAGATACGTTGTATGTAGTATTGCTCTCAGCTGTACAGCCATCAGACAAAGATGTCAAGACTATTCCAGGAATTATAGAAGCATGTAGTCCATTAGAGAAAGCCACAAATCATTCCTAATTTATTATATTTAATCTTTTGTAATGTGTAATCTTTTGGGTTCTTAATATTAAAAGCACAGAACAGTTATCTCTGCTGCTTCCATGAATCAAGCTTCTCTAACTACTTCTTCCCATGGTAATTTCTTCTTCTGAATTTAACATTGGATTATAAAAGAGGTGGTAGCTACTGCAAAGTTGAAAATACTTCACATGTATTTACAATACATTTCAATACTCTTTATGATCATTAAGTATCTATCAAGTTGCCTATTTTGGGCTAATTATTCATGATAAAAAGATGATAGTCTTTGGTGTTAGAGATATAAACTAATAAAATATAGCTAGAAAGTTGTGTAAATATAAGGATTATGTGGTAAGGGCCATAATAAGTGGCTATAGGAATTCAAAACGAGCAAATATCACTTCCACCAGAAGATTAAAGAAAACTGAATGGGGAAAAGAGGGTAGGTTTGAATAGTGTAAGAAAAATGACAAGATTGAAATGCAAAATATGTTCAGAGAATGACCAGTGGTCCAATTTAGTTGTAGTCTGAGATGTATGTAGGGGAAGGAGTCTGCCAAAAAGTTTATTTGGAGTCAGAGCACCAAGGGTCTTGATGCAAGACTAAAGAGTGTCAAAACATTGGTTGTGTTATAAACAAAAGGGGGTCCTAAGGAGATATAGATATACAATGATGTGAAATGTATCTATTTGTATTCTCCTCAGCTGCAGGTGATGGAAGAACACCAACTCTTATCACCCTTGACAGTTGTTATAATTTTCCCTTTCTCTCTTAACAGTTGCCCAGGGAGGACCCTTGAGAGGTTAGATAGATGGATAATCTTTCCAGGTCCAAACTGAGGTTGGATAGATTAGTATAGGGCTGTTGATTTGCTTTGGATTACGTTTGATATATAACTGCATTGACTCCCCAACGGTTGTAATATAAAGACCACTAAGGAAGGTACTTGTTAAACTCTCTTTATCTAAAATCAGGGAAAGGATAAACAGGACGTGGATTGGAGATTGGAGACCCCATCAACCTATTATCTATAACTAGTTGACAATCAGGACTGGAGGCTATCAATCAGGTGGAAGCTGGCACTTTACTCTCTCCCCTACCTCTAGCCCAGCCTGGCCACAGCCAAGCCAGAGAATAGGGAAGCTACTGATGCAGCTGTGTTGGTGATCTTATTCTCTCAGTTTTCTCACTACCAGTGTTTGGTGATGCACTAGCTCTCACAGTCTTTCAGGAAATATTCAGATCTATTCCTACCCTCTTCTTCATAGACCTCCCTCCCTCCGTTTACCACCCACTCAGAGATTTTTCCCAATCCAGAGACCTCCAGAGCCCATAGAGACCGCCTCCAAAGTGGCTGTCAGGGGTATTTATATCGTGGGGCCCTGGCTCATGGCACCTGGGAACATTCCATGTCTTCCAACTGCCTTCCCTGTCATTCAAGGTGGCATCCATCACTTCCCAGATTATGAATATAACAGTTGGCAGGCTGACTGTGGATTGATATGACTAGAGCTTGTTATAAGTTTAATTTGACTATTGTGCATTGCTGGAATCAGGGAAAAAACAGTTGAGAGAGAAGATGTCTGGGATAGTGGGAAAGTGCTGGATTTGGAATCAGAGGATCCTTGGGCTTGAAATTAAACTATTTAATATCCAAGTGAAACTGGGAGAGGCATTTCACCTCTGAGGAACCTCAGTTTCCTCATCTGCAGAATTAGAGAGTTGGATTAGATGACATGAGGTACCTTTCAGCTCTAAATGTGTGATCCCATGTTGCAAACCAGAGAGCAACTTGCCCTAGGAGATATAAGTCTGACTAGTTGCAGAGCCAGGACTCAGACCTCAGTTTGCTCTTTTTTAAGTCATGTGCTTTTTCTACTACATCCTGTTTCAGTTCAGTTTTGAATTGTAAAGCATTGATAATGTAACTGTATAATTTTTGGTTTGAAAAGAATGTTAGTAAATTCATTCTCCATATTTGCGAACAGCTGTTTTCCAAAATACTGTTTTCTGTTAACTGGTGTGGGTTGATTTGTTGTCTTTCCTGCTTTGTCATGTTTGGGTTTTGACAGCACTTATTTATTCAAGTGCCATGAATACAAAGCCAGAGTTTCCAGGGAAGAAATAGAACTTAAGAAAACTAGACCCAATGAAATTTGCACTGCCTATGTTGCTGTTTAAATTCAATCAATATTTTTGTGAATTGATACCTGTGATTTTATTTCACTGTGTACTCATTTTCCTTCTTTTGAGGGTAGCCAGGGCCTGGATAAAAATTCTCTGGTGGTTTTGAGCTGTGATGTTTTTGGAACTCAGAGAATAGATATTTTCTCCTCGTAGACTGCTTTCGCCATCTACAATGTTCTTTTTTGTCACTTACTTGGAGCCAACAAGTTTTAAATAGAGTTTAAAAAAACTTTTCGTTTGTTCTTGTTGTAGGAACCTTGGTCGAGCCACTATATATCTCTTTTAGCTCCAAAATTCTTATGTTGAGAAAAACCAATTGAGATTATATAAAATGTTTTGCAAACCTCAGCTATATCAGCTATTATTTTTTCCCTCTATGATCAATTCTAATAGCATAGAGTATTCAGTAGGGGTAGATTTATTGCCTTTTACTGGTAGATAAAATGCAGTTAATAGTGCTATCTGCAAAAATAACAGAGCCTCTTTATTCCCTGTTTTGGGAAAATATTTCCTAGCCATTAGTGAGTTGTATCTGTTTAAAGTTATCTTGTCTAACTTTTCTGGCTTTGGCTAAAAATTACATACGGGCATATAATGTTAAATTCATACCTTTCTAGGTTTTTCAGTTGACATTTTAGTTAGGTTTTCTTGTTTTGTTTTGTTTTGTTTTTTTGAAGTGGCAGTTAACATTTTCTACTCTCCCTTTAATGGGCTTTTAGTTTGCATTACTACTAGTATGCTTAACAGATAACATTGCTGTGTAGTATTTTTTTGTTGTTGTTGTAATATAGTTAGTTTGTAGTTAAAATTGTATTTTAAGAAATGCCAAGTCTGAGGCCTAGATGTTGATTTTATTTCAAAATGTCAGAAAATACTGGGAAAAATTTAAAATAAACATCAAAACCAAATCCACTTAAATTTAAAGAATTGTTACATTTATACTGATTAAATGAAAAACATTTTGATGTTATGTGATGGTATGATTTCTATTCTTTTGGTGTAACAAGTGTTTCAAAAAGATTTCCTTTTTCATTAACAAAAGAGGAATACTATAAGCATGTTTTTAATTTGTTACACTGCTTGACATTGCAAATAAGACAGAAATTCTCCTTAGCATATTCCCAAGTATGTTAAGTAACACAAATTCTTTGGTAATTAGCAGCTAGCTAGTTTTAATTCATTGTTCTTTGAAATCTGCAATTTCTTAACTGTCATAGAATTTGAAATTGGCTAATCTAACTCATATCTGACCAAGAGTCCCTACTTGTGTACCAGAAAAATCACTAACTAATGCCTACCTTTTGACCTAGTGCTTCTACTTCAAGGCCTAGACCCCAGAGAGATCAAAGGAGGAGGAGGAAAAGAACTCATAAGTACAAAAATACTTATAGCAGTTTTTTCTGTACTAACCCCAAATTGGAAACTTAAGAGACTGTCTTCCTGTTGGGTAATACATAAACAAATTCCGATAGCTGCATATAATGGAATCTTTTTTTGCTGTACAAGAAATGATAAAATGCAGTTTTAATAGGAAACTGAGAAAAGACGTCTTCTCTGAATTATTGCAATTTATACAGTGACAGCATTATGGAAAAAGACAACTTTGAAAGACTATAGAAATCTGGTCAATGCAATGATAAACTACTAGATTAGAGATCTAAAGATGAAGCATTCTGTTTATCAACTGCTGGAGAAGAGATTTATTTAAAATGCAGAGACAGACATACATGCAATTTGGGGCATAGGTTTGCTAGACCATGCTTATTTATGATGATTTTTTGGTGGAAGGGATAAGTGAGGAAGTAGAAGGAGGGAGAGATTTTAAATTATCTAAAAATAAATTAGTTTGTTTTTATTTTCATATTTTTTTTAAAGGAAAGTCACTTTGGCAACTGTGTTTGAAATAGATTGAATGGGGAGATATTTGAGGCAGAGACACAAATTTGAAGGCTATCAACAATAGTCAAGGTAAAAGTATTGAAAAAGCCGAAATACGCATGCAGATGCAAATATAACTAATAGTGACTGATGAGTATACTCTACTGCAGTTCTCATAATATCAGGTGGTGTTCTCATAATATCAAGAGATCTCTCGGAATAAACCCCTAGATGGTTATTTATGGGAAGACATGGATAAGAGAAGAAGCCCTCATTTAGGATAGTGTCTGACACATAGGAGGCACTTAGTAAATACTAGCTGACTGTCTAATTCACCTCCAGTATTAGGACTATGAACATTAGTGAAATCACAGACCACTTAGAGTATTGAAATATATTAAATGACATATAGATTAGTTTTTTTCCCTCAAGCAGTGGCATTCGAGATAGATATGAATCATTTATGTCTAACTTTAACAATTTTTTGTTCTATTTGTTTAAATTTTGTATATTAATAAATCAAGGTTAAAAACATTTTAAATATATGGTACAACTTTTAGATTATAGGCAAAATAGGCTTTTGTGGGATACATGCCTACCAATTATAATGTTGTTTTTTTTTTTAAACCCTTACCTTCCATCTTGGAGTCAATACTATGTATTGGCTCCAAGGCAGAAGAGTGGTAAGGGTGGGCAATGGGGGTCAAGTGACTTGCCCAGGGTCACACAGCTGGGAAGTGTCTGAGGTCAGATTTGAACCTAAAACCTCCCATCTCTAGGCCTGGCTCTCAATCTACTGAGCTTCCCAGCTGCCCCCCAATTCTAGTGGTTTTTAAGGGAAATGAATTTCTGAGTTCTAAGCATCTGACTTGAGTGGGAGAACCAAATTGTCATCCACTTTTTGACTTGAAGTACAGTGCACTTTTTTATTTAAATCCTTGTCTGTCATTATCAGCAATGTGGTTTGGGGTTGATCAGCATTTGTCCTCATATGGTAAGTTAGACCTGAGGAAAAAGTTATTGGATATTTTGGCTGCCTGAAGACTGAAAGATGGTTTTAGGTGTGAAACGATCTATTTGGAGGGGCATATATATGTGTGCAATGTTGCCTCCTGGGGTGATTTATTGAGAGGTCTTCCTGTCTTAGAATGTATATTACATATAAGACTCACTAATGCCTCTCAGGTGATGTGTTCTGGTTAAGATATGTTCTGATCTGAACTGAATTGGTTTCACAGTTGATGGTTTAAAAATTTGAAAGATTAAAAAATGTATTTTCAGTTTGGTAAGAGAAATTCATTTTTTTTAATCCTTACCTTTAATCTTAGAATCAAAACTGTGTATTGGTTCCAAAGCAGAAGAGCAGAAAGAGCTAGGGCCTAGGCACTAGGAAGTGTCTGAGGTCCAATTTGAAACCAGGACTTCCTTTCTCTGGATCTAAGTCAGTGAGCCATCTGGCTTCCTTCAACAAATTAATTTTAATACTGAGATTGTCTTTTTTTTTTTAAAAGAATGTTTCCCTGAGGGAAGAGATGTATTTATAGCTGCCTATTTCCATTCACTTCAGTGAACAGATTTTGAAATTTTTATATTAATAGTGATGTTATTTTGTAGTTTATAGCCTTTCTTCTATCACACTTTTAGAGCCTTATAGCTCTTGCTCTTTATTTTGAAACTATTGTAGTTATATTATATGGTTTTATATGTAAGTTTTATGATGACAGGGACTGCTTTATCTAATCTTCATCCCTTCTCCAGGACTTCTAGTTCATTGCCCTACACTATGCATTTATTAAGCTCTTACTGATTTTATTTAGTATGTAATAATATATACATGGGTTGTGCTATAATGTGTTTGTGTTTGCATTTTCCTGTTTATCAGCCTTTTCAAATAGATTAAATTTTCATATGCTTTTGTACAATTAATTAATCTAATATATGAGTTGTCTTATGCCTTTAAGTTGTGAAACCAGCTGTGAAAAAAGGAACTTAATTTTTGGATTGGTAGATATCTGATTTTCGGTGACATAACAACCTTGTAACTACACAAAGTAATATGTAGTATTTTTCAACTTTATGATTAACCTTTTAAGAACTGCTAAAACAAAAAAAACTCAGCAGCTCTATTTTTGGCAAATTATGTATCTTTATAAATAAAGTTCTGGGGCTCACCTCTTTCCCTTTTTCTTCCTCCTCACTCCTCAGATTATTCTCTGTGTGGAACTCTAGCTCCACTCTCTTTAATGAAACATATTATCAAACACAGCATTATCCAATAAGTAGTTAATGCATGTTTACTGGATCTGGTCATTGCATTTGAAGTGTACTCACTACAGAATAAAGAAGCTTTAGCCGCTGTTGCTCAGATTATTTTTCACAACCTAGTTATTATCCTTCCCTTTTTACTTTCTCTTATCACTATTATCCAGGCAGTTGGCAGATTTTGTTGATTGTATGCTTCTGATATCACTTTATATAAGCCCCTTTCTCTCCTCCAACACTGCTGCTACCTTGGTACAGGCTCTTATCACCTCACCCCTAGATTATTGCTGTAGAATTCTGCTTGGCTTACATGCCCCAAGTCTCTCCCCATTCTAATCTTCTACCCACTTATCAAAGTGATCTTTCTAAAACACAGGTCTGACCATATTATCCCCACAAATCAATAAACACTAGTGGTTTCCTTCTGTTTCCAAAATAAAATTTAAACCTGGTCCCTTCCTACTATTTTAGTTTTTTTATACGTTACTCCCTTACATTTAGTCTGCCTTCTAGTGACACTGGTTTCTTTGCTGTTATTCTCATAAGACACTTCATCTCCTGACTTAGTATTTTTACTGACTGCACTGCATGCCTGTTAATCTCTGCTCATCTTTGTCTTCTAACTTCCTTTAGGTCTTCAGCTAGAATTCTTCAATCTGCAAGCAGTTTTTGTCTGTCTCAATGCTAGTGCCTTCCCTTTGATATTCATACCAAGTTTACCCTGTTCATATCTTGTTTGAACATCATTTGTATGTTTACTCTTCCATTAGATCATGAGCTCCTTGATAACAGGAATTATATTTTGACTTTCTAGCCTCATTGCTTTGCACTTAGTACTTGGCATGTGATAGTAAATGCCTTTTATTTGACTTATCCTTGAGTAAGATTGGTTCTGTTAGTCTTTCTTGGGATCACAGTAGCTCTCAGAATAGGATGTTTTATCTAAAGGTTTTTAAGAATGCAATATATCTAATGTAAAAAAAAACTTTATGAAGAAATGTTTGAGTCATGAAAACATTTAATTAAAATGTCAAATAGGGTTGTTATAAAATCAGCATATTTACTTTTAAAAATTATATCTGACTAGTTTTAAAATCAAAATATATATCTTCTAAAGAGAAGAGAAGAAAATCACGCTAATATCTACCAATGGTAGAGTTGTAGTCCAGTAAAGCATAACTGAAAAATGTTACTAAATTTTTGATCTTGTGGATAGATACTTTAAAAAAATTGTATAAACTTAAAAGGCATGCTAAAATGGTAGCTTAATGTTTCAATAATGTTTATTTACAAGTATTTGATGACTTTTAGTAATGCTACAATTTTAACCTATAAATATGAAAACTATTCAGAATCTGCACAAAAGAATCACAGTTTGTGTTGTGCTTTTTTTAATATAATTCTGTTGAGCTAACTTAGGTCAGTAATTTTTTTTAGAAGAGGGAACAAATATAACTGATTAGACTTAGTTTCGATTTTTTTCTGTTATTTGTTAATAACATTTTCATGCTTTAAAAATTGAAATAATTGTGTCTTTTGATTTAGTAACAATACTCAGTTGACTGGCACTTGTTAAATATTATTTCTAGAATGCTATCCCTTTTTCTTTATTTCATTTTCTTAGTTTGAACTTAAACATGAAATATAATAGCATTCCAAATACAAATTAGAAATGGAAAAAAAGCTTTATATGTAAAGCTATGACTGTTATATGCTACTTAATTTTTCTCTTTACAATAAATTCCATATGTAAATCTCAAAGCTGTCCTTCTGTTTGGATCTCCTTCTGGTTGTCTCTTCTTAAATTATTTCCTGAACATATTTCTTATTTCTTTCCCTAGCATGCCTTTCTTTGTAATAATTTTTTTTTGTTCTCTGAAAAAAATGAAGAACTTTATTGATCTAGTAAGATAAATCAGAAATAAAATAGTCCTCTGGTTAAAAATAATTGTCCAAAGCACAGTAGCCTCTATTTCCCCAAAGGATGGACATCTTGAAACCTGGAACCTTGGCACAAAGATCCCTTTTGGGCTCTTAACCCTACTATATTATTTTTTTTACCCCTCAGTGTGAGATTTTGCAAAGTTAAATCAAAAGAATAGAATCTTAAACTAAATTATTGCAAGTGTAATACACATTTAAAAAAATCCATAAAACTAGCCAATACATTGACAGTGTATATAATAATAGCCCATATAACTTTCCACACCCGTTCTGTGTACATACCCCCTCATTTCCCTAGGAAAAAGAGGAAGTGACATTTTTTCATCTTTTCCTTGGAGCCAAGCCTGGTCACAGTTTTCAGTTTTCTTTTATTCTTTCTGTTTATGTCATTGTTATTTTGCACATTGTTTTCCTGCTTCAGTTTGCTTCTATTTATATCACTTTTTATATTTTCACGTGCATCTTCAAATTGTATATATTTATTCTTTCTTTCTTTCTTTCTTTTTCTTTCTTTTTTTTTTTTAAACCATTACCTTCCATCTTGGAGTCAAGGCAGAAGAGTGGTAAGGGCTAGGCAATGGGGGTTAAGTGAATTGCCCAGGGTCACACAGCTAGGAAGTGTCTTGAGACCAGATTTGAACCTAGGACCTCCCGTCTCTAGGCCTGGCTCTCAATCTACTGAGCTACCCAGCTGCCCCCTATTTATTCTTTCTTATAGTGCAGTAATAATTTATTGACTTCGTGTACTACAATTTGTTTAACCACTCTCCAATCAGTGAGTACCTACTTTATTTTTAGTTCTTTGTTAACCACAAAAAGTTCTGACTGTAGGGTATGGGCTTTCAATCATTTTTTTTTAAACCCTTGTACTTTGGTGTATTGTCTCATAGGTGGAAGATTGGTAAGGGTGGGCAATGGGGGTCAAGTGACTTGCCCAGGGTCACACAGCTGGGAAGTGGCTGAGGCCGGGTTTGAACCTAGGACCTCCCGTCTCTAGGCCTGACTCTCACTCCACTGAGCTACCCAGCTGCCCCCTCAATCATTTTTTAAGTATAATTACAAATTACTTTCTAGAATGTGATCCTGTCTCCCAGCAGCTCTTCAATCACAGATAATTTCTATCTTTTTGTCTTTTTTGCCAGTTTAACCCCTCAAGGGTTTTTGTTTAGTTGTTTCATTTGTATTCAACTCTTTGTGACCTGTTTGAGGTTTTCTTGGTAAAGATACTAGAGTGGTTTGCCATTTCCTTCTCTAGCTCATTTTGCAGATGAGAAAATTAATGCAAACAGTGTTAAGTGACTTCCCTAGGGTTATCTGCTTATTTCACTCTGCTTCAGTTCATAAATCTTTCCAGCTCTTTCTAAAATCATCCTGTTAATTAAGATATATTTTGAAAGAAAAGTCAGTTTTAACTTGGCTACTGACCTTATTTAATTTAATGTTTATCATTAATTCCTAATGCATGACAGCAATTCTCTTGAGGCTGCTTGGTGGCCCCACCATGCACAAGTGTTAGGTCTGGAATTAGGAACAGAATACAATGCCTCCTTACAAAAATACAAATCCTTACTGGTTGTGTGACCTTGGGCAAGTCACTTAACTTCTGTTTGCCTCAGTTTCTTCAACTGTTTGCCTCAGTTGTTTCCTCTGTTTTAATGTCAGAGATTGTATTGCTTTTGTCTTTCTACCTGACTGTCTTCCTTTTCTAGCATGTCTTTCTTCTCACGCCTGCCTTCTCTTCAAAATGCAGTAGAAGTCTTCCTTTCAATATGAAGACTTTCCTGGGCCCCCTTGCATTTATCCTATCTGTGCTTTATAGATCTACTTGTCTTTCCTGTTACATGTAGAGTCCTTGTGTATAGGGATTGTTTCATTTAATATATTTGTATCCCTAGTACTTAGTGCAGTTCCTGGCCAGTAGAATAATATTGATTAGCTGATTTTATATTTGGACGTATAGAAAGTCAGCTTCACAAGTATACTGTTTGTGGGGGACCAGAGATGATTGGCAGTTTTAAAGATAAGGGTGTTTTAAATAGTCTGTAAGCTTAATATGAGTGACTGATGTGATATGGTAGATAGTTTTACCTGTATTTAGGTAAGCAAAAAGTTCAGTCCTGGGTAGGTGATGATCTTATGATAGTCTGTGTTAGCCCTCATCAGGAATATTAAGTTCAGTTATAGGTGCCACATTTTAGAAAGGCTATTAATAAACTGGAGAACATCTCAAGAAGGACAGTCCGGATGGTAAAGGAAGTTGAGATAATGTGTTATAAATTTTTTTGTCTAGAAACCAGGACACTTAGGGGGAGACATAATAATTTTAGTCTTCAAATATGTGGAAGAGGATTTTATTTGTTTTGCTTGTTGCCAGAGAGTAGAACTAGAGGTAATAGAGAAAAGTTAAAGAGACATAAGTTTAGACTTGGTGTAAAGAAAAGCCCAAAGAACTATTACCTACCTCATGAGATGATGGATTCTCCCTCATTGGAAGGCTTTAAAAGCTGATTGAACACTTTGTTGGTTGTTTTATGGAAGGAATTCTTGTTCTGATATCGGGTGGTTCAGAACTCTCATGAAGATAAAGATCATTGTAAGGTTTACTTCAGGAATTATTATTCGACTGTACAAAATCAAATAATGAAAACTCTCAAGGCCCTCTTCCCCAGAAGAGAAAGATACTGTTAATTTAGAACACATTTTATACGACAAGGTATGCTCTCCTATTCCATTAGTGGGCAAAAGTGAAATAAAAAATTATTTTGCCAATTGAGACATTAATGCATTGCTGGTGGAGTTGTGAATTGATCCAATCATTCTGGATAGCAATTTGGAACTATGCCCAAAAGGCTTTAAAAGACTGTCTGCCTTTTGATCCAGCCATACCACTGCTGGGTTTGTACCCCAAAGAGATAATAGGGATAAAGACTTGTACAAAAATATTTATACCCGTACTCTTTGTGGTGGCAAAAAATTGGAAAATGAGGGGTTGTCCTTCGATTGGGGAATGGCTGAACAAATTGTGGTATCTGCTAGTGATGGAATACTATTTTACTCAAAGGAATAATGAACTGGAGGAATTCCATGTGAACTGGAAAGACCTCCAGGAACTGATGCAGAGTGAAAGGAGCAGAACCAGGAGAACATTGTTCACAGAGACTGATACACTGTGGTACAATCGAATGTAATGGACTTCTGTACTAGCAGCAATGCAATGATCCAGGACAACTCTGAGGGACTTAGGAGAAAGAAAACTATCTACATCCAGAGAAAGAACTGTGGGAGTAGAAACACAGAAGAAAAACAATTGCTTAATCACATGGGTTGATGGGGATATGATTGGGGATGGAGACTCTAAACAGTCACCCTAGTGCAAATATCAATATTATGGAAATAGGTCTTGATCAATGACACATGTAAAAGAATTGTGTGTCAGCTATGGAGGTGGGGGGAGGAGGAAGAGGAGGGAAAGAACATGAATCTTGTTAACAATGGGAAAATATTCTAAATTAATTAAATAAGATTTAAAAAAAAATGATTTTGCCATCTAGTCATGAATTGAACCTAGGCTGACATCTAACTTCTGTTTGTCTGAGCATCTTAATGTGCTTCTGGGAACTGAGATTGGTATTTTGGAGCAGAATAATTTTCTAATTCTAATTTGTTTTATAGTCACTTAGGAACTTGGAGGAAGTCAAGTCATATGTGAATAAATTTTGTGCAGTGTGGTGCAGTGGCCTAATTAAAGCTACCTACCTGTTTCAGTGTGATGTGGCTTGCTTCTAGCATGACACCAAGCTGTTGAAAAAGATACTTAGTTACATGGCTTATTATAGACAGCAAAGATTTCCTATAGATAGAGTAGTTCTTATTTCAATAGTAGAGGTAAAATAAATGCATTACTTGGAAAGAGGAAAATATAAGCAAAAGGTATTTAGAAATTTTTAATAATGAATAACAAATTTGAGAAGTGGAAAATAATTAGATCTGAAAACCAAAGGGGCATTTAGGGGAATGAACATTGGCTTGGGTACTTTTATAATATCTCTTTGCTGTGGTCTTTGTGAATAGTCACAAGTTAGACAAGTTGGTAGTTTTAACTAATACTAGATCATTTTGGATCATAGGATAATGTTTCCATAAATGCTTCCAAATCACATTTCCATAAATGATCATTTAATAGTTGGATAAATTTTATAAAACACTGTTTTAGAAATGAATTTCTATTTATTGTTATGTAAATCCTGGCCAGATCCTGTGTAAAGCTTTATTAGATGACCAGCAATGATGAATCTTTGGGGAAAATAATTATATTTTCCAAGTAGGGGTCACGCAAATTTGTGATGCCCTGCCATAAGTGAATCTTTTAAGGTGTCCAGATGCCATCTCTTCCTTGTGACTTTGGGTAAGCCACCTCTTTAGGTCCCATTTCCTTTTTTTTTTTTTTTTAAACCCATACCTTCCACCTGAGAATCAATACTGTGTACTGGTTCCAAAGCAGAAGAGTAGTAAGGGCTAGGCAATGGGGATTAAATGACTTGTCCGGGGTTACACAGCTAGGATATGTCTTGAGGCCAGATTTGAACCCAGGCCTGGCTCTCAATCCACTGAACCATTCAGCTGCCCCTGCCATTTCCTTTATAAAATGAAGGGATTGAAATGTGATGTTCTCTTGAGGTCCCTTCCAGCTGTGGACAAAGTCTTATAATTCTTCTCTGATCCTTCTAGCTGCAGTGTTTTTTTCTCACATTCTTATAGTATTTTATCTGGATCTTTCCTTTGCCCTTACCACATTCTCCCTTATGTCATACTTATTTATGTTTGTGCCAGATTTCTTTCTACACCCCACCAAAAAAAGATAAAAACAAAATTGTTACATTTAAAAAAATTATTCCTCTCAGTGACTGCTGATTTAGAAGAGGCTTCTCTTCTATGATATACACTAAATTACTTCAAAGGATTTGCATCGACCTAATTAGTGCTGGCACTTTGAAAGGTGCACATTATAAGCCACATAACCTTTTTTATCCTGGGCTGAGGGTATTCCATATATCAACAAAAATTCCCCCACCAGGAATCCACAACATGTGGGGAACTTCAAGATGGCTTGATGCTGTGTGGGTGCCACATAGCACAAGGCCTCATGATCAGTTATCCTTTTTATATAACAGGACTATGCCTTTTCCATTCCTCATACATTTTTATTATGATATTCTTTCTGCAGCTTCCCCTGAGCAATTCTTCATTTATAATATGCTGCATTCTGTTCATGTCTGATACTGCTAGTCTCCAGAACTCTTTGAGTGACCCACAGCTTGAATTCTTTATAGTCTGTGGTATTCCATGACTTGAGTCCATACTGGGAATGACAGATGGCATCATGTGCCAGGCAAGTCAAGCCACCTCTACCACCTAATTACCACATCCCCTCTGACAGGAATACTAACCCATGAAACTTGGGAATAACAATATTTCCCATACAGTACTCGCACTACCACCTGAGGAAGCTACTTCCTGCTTGGCAGCTATTCCTGCAGAATCTATAGCCAAAGCCATTGAAGACCCAGTACAAAGAGATCAAACCTCCAAAGTTCCTGGCACTTTCAGATGGCTTGAGATGGCTTGAGTTCATTATTGGAAACTGATAATGATTTTGACATTGGAAATGACATTAAAGTTAAAGTAACATCTGCTTTGCTAGTGAACTCTTAAGAATTCTAAGAACAGTGAGATCTTTTCTATCTCACTTGCAGCTGAAGCCTTCTATAGATATTTTCTCCATTAGAAAGTAACTGCCCTAAATACCAGGACTATCCTACTTTTTTATTTGTGTGTTCAGCCCTTTGCACTGTGCTTTGTACAGTAAGTGCACAAAAAATGCTTTTTTTCATTCATTTAGCAAATGATTGGTTTTTGTATATTTCATTATCTCCTTTCTTAAATGTTCTAGATATGATTAGTTGTACGATTTTATTGTTTTTTTATAGACTTGGCTTTTCCCTTTATTGCTTCTATACCTTCATATGAATCAATATTGCTCATAACCTTGCATCATTATTCTCCCTAAGACTTTACAAAGTTTTATTCTGTTCAGCATTATAGATTTAAAGTGGTAGATACATTGGAAATAGAAGACATGACAAAAAATAGTATTTACCTCCAGAGAAAGAACTGATGGAGTATGAATACAGACTGAAGCTTGATTTTTTTCACTTTGTTTTTCTTGCTTCTCATGTCCAATATAGCCAATATGGAAATATATTTTGCGTGATTTAAAAAACAAAACATGATTCTGAGTTATGTAAGCTTCTCTATACTAAGGGGTCCATGAGATAAAGAAAGTTAAGATTCCTACATTAAAAGTGCTAGAAAAGTAATTTTAACATTTCTTCATGATTCTTAAGGTACTTTTGGCCCATATCTCAAGTTAACTAATCAATATCCATTTTCATTATACTTTGGCAAAAATTATGTTTAAATCAGTATCTTATAACCTATGCCCATGGTGGTTCATTACTACAAAGGCAGAGGGACTTGGGGCAGAACTGTTCCCTTCCCCTCTCTATGTGACTTAGGACATTTCTCTTATCATCTGCCCAGCAGCCCAATGGGAGCGCTTCTTCCCTCTCCTGTCTGGGGTAAGGAACTGGGGGGAGGGACGGCTCACATGCTGGGTGTGATGCAGATAGTAGCCTGTTGAGCCTGTGGTAAAAGTGATTCCCATGGTGAGGTTGGAGAGGAGCTAGGTTTGAGGGAAGCAGAGCTCATAGCATGGCACATAGCTGGAGGGGAGCAGAGTGCTGGGACCACTTGCCTCACATGCCTCTGTACAGCAGCCCAATGGGAGCTTTTCCTCCCTCCCTTGTCTGAGATAAGAGGTGTGTGTGGCATGCAGACTTTAGGGGGGCAGGGCACAGCATTTGGTCTCTAAAAGGTTTGACTATTACTACCCTATACCAAGATCAAAATGGGTATATGATTTAAACATAAGAAGTGATATTATAATTAATTGGGAGAACATGGAATTGCTTACCTGTCAGATCTATGGAGAAGGGAAGAATTTATGACCAAACAAGATTACCAGAATATACATTACAATTAAAAAATTATTAATTACATTACAAGAACATTATAAGATATAAAATGAATAATTTTGATTACATTAAATTAAAGAGGTTTTGTACAAATAAAACCAGTGCAACCAAGAGTAGAAGGGAAACAATAAACTCAGAAAAATTTTTATAACAAATTTCTCTGATAAAAGCCTCATTTCTCAGATATATAAAGAACTAAGTCAAATTGATATGAATTCAAATCATTCCCCAATTGACAAATGGTCAAAGGATAGGATGGGCAGTTTTCAGAGGAAGAAATTAAAGCTGTGAATATGATAAAAATGCTCTAAATCCCTCTTGATTAGAGAAATGTAAAGTAAAACAACTCTAAGGTACCAGTTCACACCTATCAGATTGACCAATGTGACTATAAAGGAAAATGATAAATGTTAAGAGAGAATGTGGCAAAATTGGAACACAAATACAATTGGTGGTGGAGTAGCGAACTGATCTAACCATTCTTGCAGGCAATTTGGAATTAAGCCCAAAGGACTATAAAACAGTGTATACCTTTTGATCCAATAATACCACTACTATGTCTGTATCCCAAAGAACTAAAAAAAAATGAGAAAGGACCTGTTTGCATAAAATTATTTATAGCTGCTTTTTTTCTGGTGGCAAAGAATCAGAAATTAAAGGGATGTCCCTTGATTGGGGAATGGCTGAACAAATTCTGGTACATGATTGTAATGGAATACTTATGTACTATAAGAAATGATGAACAGAAGCTGAAGACCTATGCAAACTGATGTAGAGCGAAATCAGCAGTACCAAGAGAACATTATACACAGTATCTACAATATTGTGGAATGATCAAACCTGATAAGACTTTGCTACTAACAGCAATATAATGATCCAGGACAGTTCTGAGGGACTTAAGAAAAAGAATGTGGCCATCCACCTCCAGAAAAAGAACTTTTGGAGTAGAAATGCAGATGAAAACAAGATTTATCACATGTTTATTTGAGTATATGTTTGGGGTTTTGATTTTATAAGATCATTCAGTTACAAAGATGAAAAATATGGAAATATGTTTGGCGTGATAATACATGTATCATCCAGATTGAATTGCTTGTTAGCTTTGGGGGGGAGGAAGTAAAAAGGGAGGGGGAGAATGTGGATCATATAACTTTTTTATATGTGTATATATATATATATATATATATATATATAACATAAAATTAGGAAAACCTATATGGAAATTTGTTACTAAAATAAAATGCCAAGATATCCATTATCATACTCTATATAAAATTAGGGTTCATTTTAATAGAACATCAGATAATAGATAATTTACAATATTTATCCTGGAAAAATTCACTTTAGGAACCGCTTCTGCCTGGGGAATATTGTAACATATTTTTGTAAAAAAGATTGACTATTTGTGGGGTGGGGAAGGAGTGCTTTAGCATGTAATTCCCTTGTGGCCAGGATTTGAAAAGTCAGTTTTCAGAGAGTTTGATATATCTTTTTTTTTTTTTTTAAAACCCTTGTACTTTCGGTGTATTGTCTCATAGGTGGAAGAGTGGTAAGGGTGGGCAATGGGGGTCAAGTGACCTGCCCAGGGTCACACAGCTGGGAAGTGGCTGAGGCCGGGTTTGAACCTAGGACCTCCTGTCTCTAGGCCTGACTCTCACTCCACTGAGCTATACAGCTGCCCCCTGATATATCTTTTATAATCACTTTAGGATTAGAATTTTGATTGTTATTCTATGGCTAGCATTCAAGTAAAGACTAGGTCAAGATTTAACTTGAGATATTATCCAGCTTTCTAGGGAAATGAAGGAGCAGTTGGGTGTGGATATAACTACACATAACCAAAGTAATCCTTTGGTGTTAAAAGGCTTATTTTAACCATTTTGATAGATAAATGGTTTTCTGAATTATGTACTTTCTATCCATTTAAAATTTAATTATTTAAAATTAATAATTACTATTACTATCCATTATTTTGTGCTCTAAGAGAATTTTTTTTTTGTCTTTCCTTCTGTCAAGCTTTTAGCTATCATTTATTTCTCTTACTTCATAGTGAATAGTTCATCTCCCTCTCCTCCAGGTTTTTGCTTATAATCTGCTGTGATTTGAGAAGCTAGGTAAACTTATTAACATTAAATATGAAGGTTAGAACTGTAGAATCTTTGATAGATACTTTGGAATATCAAACTCTTTTGGCACAGATAGAGTATTAATGCAAAGAGAGCGTATGATTTGACGTTAATGTGTACAGAGGGCCTTAAAGTATAAGAAAAACTCACAATTGCATAGGCGAAAAACCATATTTATAATTTTTAAGTAGAAAAAGAGGTAAAACATTTTCTTATGTCAATGGATATTTTGCTTAAAGTCATTTTAAAAAGTAATGAAAATGTTAAAATAATTATTTTGGATTTTGGTTTTAATTTATTAAGTTCTTCAAATGTACTTTGTTTGATTTTCAGAGCTCCAGAGATCATATTGGGGTTGCCATTTTGTGAAGCCATAGACATGTGGTCGCTGGGTTGTGTGATTGCTGAGTTATTCCTTGGATGGCCACTATACCCAGGAGCACTGGAGTATGACCAGGTAGTAGAACCGTTATGTTATTAACAAATTTGAATATAAAAACTTTTTAAAAATACTAGTCTTATACTGATGCCTATTCCTTACTGGTCAGATATTGTTGATGTATCGGCTGGTTTTGAACAGTTGTTTTTCCTTTCTTTTTAAAATATCTATTATCAAGTCATACGTAGTTCACAGAGTAAGGGAAGACTATATTTGTAAATGAGGTTGATGTATAAACAAAAGATAATTAATAAAAACATTTTAAAAGTTTGTCCAGAAATTAAAGAAATACCTAATCCTTCATGTGAATTTCACCATGGAAATATTTTAAAATAATATCAGTAAAATTCAAGAATTAGAATATTATGCTTTTATTTCATCTTATATTTGAAAGTCATATTTTCTATTCAGCTTTGGGTTTTTTCAAAAGAACTCATGCTTGAAAGTCCTTTATTTTTTCCAACCTACTTCTTGACTTTTAACTTTATGTTAAAACTGGGCTTTACTCCCTGGCTGTATGGGCATTGTCCCAAGCTTCAGGTATTTTGTGCTTTTTTTTCTTTCTGAGCTAGTTTTGGGGGTCTGTTAGTTTTTAGTTCTTCAAGGTAGTGTAATCTAAAGAGAGGTGTGGTCACAGTTCTCCTGACCTGTGCTCTCATTTGTGAATAATGACAAGCACTCTTCGCTTTGCTGGAACTGTGACCACAAATGCTTTAGCTCCTAAGAGTAAGTGCATCTTTCTTTTATGGACCTAAGACTAGGCTCTTTTCCCCCCGTTGGTGAGGACAAGCACTCTTCTCATCCCTTGAACTACACCCTGGGTCCCCATTCCCTTGTGGCTACAAGCACTAATGCTTCTCCTATCTCTGGGACTGCAACCTGGAACCCCACATAAGGGCATTGCAACAGTCTTGCACCTAGTGCCAGGAAAAGAATCCTTTTGACCCTTTGATCCTTTCTGACTAGTTGTCTGTCCTCTTTACCCTCTGTGAACTTAAGAGTTACCCAAGCTACTGCTTCTTTTTAGCCTTCTCTCTCCCTCCCTGCAATGCACCTGTTCCTAACAACTACTGCTGGCTTCCCGTGGTGCATGCTTATACTACATTGTGCTACAAGCCTGACTCCCTGACATGGACCTTCCCTGTGAAATTCCTAAGTTGTCTTAGGCAAGAAAAATTTTTGACTTCAACCTTTTAAAAATTATTTGTAGGGAAATTTGGGAGAGCTCAGGTGAGAACCTGCTTTACTCATTCATCTTGGCCTTGCATTCTATAGAACTCCTTTAAGAATATTTGTTTTGTTATTGATGAAAACATGATTTATCACTTCTTTATTCAGGTATATAATTTGGGGTTTTGGTTTTATGAGATTATTCTCTTACAAAAAGGAATAATATGGAAATATGTCTTGAGTGGATAATTCATGTATAACCCAGTGGAATTTCTTGTCAGCTCCGGGATGAGGGAGGGAAGAGGGGAAGGAGACAACATGAATCATGTAATTTTGGAAAACTTATGTGTAAATTTGGAATAAAATAAAGATAAAATTAAAAATAAAAGTGTTAAATAATGACTTTTTTATTGTGGTTTTCTAAAGTTCTGAATTAATTTAATGCAGTTAATGTGCGTGTGTGTAATGTTTAGGCACTCTCAAGAATATTTTAAAAACTCAAAACCAAAGGGCAGTTAGGTAGTTCAGTGAATAGAAAACCAGGACTGGAGATGGGAGATCCTTTGTTCCAATCTGGCCTTTAGAAGTGTAACCCTGGACAGGTCATTTAATTCCCATTGCCTAATCCTTATTGCTCTTCTGCCTTAGAACCAGTACATTGTATTGATTCTAAGATGAAAGATAAGGGCTTTAAAAAAAAAAAGACAAACCCTACTCTGAATCTTTAGTCAGAAGAGTCTTGAGTTCATATTTTACCTCTGCCACTTTAGCTATGGGACCATGGGCAAGCCATTTAACCAGTCTGAATTTTTTTCCTCATTTGTAGAAAGTAATCCAGTAGCATCTTCATTATAGCACTGTGAAGGTTCATGTAGATAAATTTGCTTTGTAAATTTTTAAAACTGAATTAAAACTCTTATCCTTAATTTCTATAGTTTATTAATATTTACTTGAATAAGAGAAGGCAGACAGAAAGAAGTCTATTTTAAACTAGCCACTCGGGTGCTCCTCCACATGGCTCTCTCTCAGCCACCATCCTTTCACTGTGTGCTCTAGAAAATAGAAAGAGCCCACTTCTTGGAACTCCCTCATTTATATCTTCTCCTTTACCCCCGGATCCTAATGTGATCCTTTTTGGGTAGATGTACCTAGGTCATTCTCCCCTGGCCCATGCTGGAGTGAGCGCAGGAAAGCAGTCAGATCCAAATGCATGATCTTGGGAGGGGGTTCCCTTCACACAAAACTCAAAAGATCTGTATTGAAGACAGATCATTGTTACTTAGGATTTGAACCCAGGTATTCTGACTCTTGAATCTGTGGTGGCAGATTTGTGGGTGGCAGTAGCACAGGGTAATTTAAAAAGCAGTAAGACAATGCTGACTTCTTTTTTTAGCTTCTTGTTGCCCAGTGTCTCTAGTTTTTTTTTTTTCCCTGCCATACTTGTAAACAACAGCAAGTAGTCTTTTGGATTTGGAATGTATATTTACCAGCCCAGGTGGAGTTGGCTATATTTGGTGGATGAAATATGACAATTTTTCTTACTTTATTTTCTTACTTGTAGCATGATTCAATCATAGTTCTATTCTCTTCTTCCTTCCTTTCCTATTTCTTTCAAAGGCATCACCATCCTTCCAGTCCCCTAGATGTGAAGCTTCCACATTACTTTGACTCTTCATTCTTCCTTATATTTCATATTTAGTCAGTTGCCAGATCTGTATATTTCTACCTCTACAACATCTTTTGCATATGACTACTTGTCTCCATTCACCTGAGCTTAGACTTTTTTCACTTGCTAAACTATTGCAATGGCCTCCTATTTTGGACTTTCTGCCTTAAGTGCCTCACTACTCCAGGCCATCATAAACAAAGTTGTCACAATGATTTTTCCCAAATGCATCTCTGACCATGTGACTTGCTTATTCAGTCCACTCTAGTAGCTTCCTATTGTTTATAGGATAAAATACAAACTGCTCTTTTTAAGTTTTAAATCCCTATACAGCCTGGCCCAAATTTATCTTTCTAGTCTCATTTGATGCTAGTCCTTCTTCTGTACTCTTTGATCTAGCCAGACTGGCTTTCTCTTTGTTCCTCACACATGACATTCCATTTCCTATTTCCAACCCTTGCACATGCTCTCTGTAATGTCCAGCTATTTTTTTGATTTCTGTCCTCTACATTCAAGTAAAATAGGTTTAATCCTTTTATGTGATACCCTTTCAACCTTGAAGCTATAGGTATTATATGCTCTACCTAAGTCTTTTCATTCCAGGCTAAACACCTCAAGCTCTTTCAGCTGATGTACAAGGTGGTATGATATTTACCATCTTATTCATCTTACTGTTTTCATCAATGTCCTTTCTAAAAATGTGATCCTACTCCTCACTCCCAATCCTGATGTAGTCTGATCGGGGCAAGACTATGACATCCTTTTTTTTTTTTTAAATTTTATTTATTCTTTTAATTTAAATTTTTTACTTTGAATATTTTCTCATAGTTACATGTTTCATGTTCTTTCCTTCTCCCCCCAACCCCCCTAACCCTCTGTGGCCAACACACAATTCCACTGGGTTTTATATGTATCATTGATCAAGACCTAATTCCATATTACTGATATTTGGACTAGAGTTATCATTTAGCATCTACGTCCCCAATAATATCCCCATCAGCCCATGTGTTCAAGCAGTTGTTTTTCCTCTGTGTTTCTCTTCCCACAGTTCTTCCTCTGAATGTGGCTAGTTTTCCTTCTCATAAGTCCCTCAGCATTGCTCTGAATCCTTGCATTGCTGTTAGTAGAGAAGTCCATTATGTTCGATTTTATCACAGTGTATCCATCTTTGTATACAAAGTTCTCCTGATCTGCTCTTTTCACTCTGCATCAATTCCTGGAGGTTGTTCCAGTTCACATGGCATTCCTCTAGTTCATTATTCCTTTGATGACAATAGTATTCCATTACCAGCAGGTAGCACAACTTGTTCAGCCATTCCCCAATTGAAGGACATTCCCCCATTTTCCAATTTTTTTGCCACCACAAAGAGCATGGCTATAAATATTTTTGTACAAGTCTTTTTCCTTATTATCTCTTTGGGTTATAAACCAACCAGTCCTATGGCTGGATCAAAAGGCAGATAAGGACTATGACATCCTTACCTCTGTGCTTTAAGCTTCTCTTAGTGTAATCTTTTTTTTTTTTTTAATCTCTTACCTTCTGTCTTAGAATCAATACGATTGATTCAAAGTATTGATGAGTATTGATTCCAAGGCAGATAAAAGGTAAGTGATAGGCAAATAGGGTTAAGTGACTTGCCCAGGGTTAGAGCTAAGAAGTGTCTTAGACCAGATTTGAACCTAGGATTCTTATCTCCAGGTTTGGCTCTCTATCCGCTGAGTTCTCTTAATGACTTAGGATTGAATTTGCTTTTTTTGGCTACCATATCATACTTTTGATTCACTGATTTTGCTGTTCACAAAGTCATCCTTGTCCAAATGTTTTTCAAAAGATGTCCTCTGGTCATGTTTCTTTAGCAAATTGGATTGGCCATCTTTGTTATGAGTATAATTTTATCTTAATTGGTTCCTCTTGAGTCTTGAATTTTTTTCACTAGATTTATGCTACCAATTTTACGGTTTTACAATGAAATATAATTCAAAAAAAGATTGCACAGATTCTTGAAGATAATGGAAAAGATGTAAATAACAGTATAATAAGATTTGTTTCATAAAATGTCACTAATGAAATTCCTTCCAACATTTGAATGGGCCAGATAGACAATCACACCATTTCAGTGGCATTGTACAAACTTAATGCTTCTATTTATAGTATTTGGTTTAAAGATTATAAATGGAGGGCAGAACAAAGAAGGTAGAGAAGATATAGGAATCTATCTGATATCTTAACAAATTGCCTTCCCAAAAGCAATGATATAATATCTCTAAATGAATTCTGGAGCAGCATAACTCACAAAAAAAAGATAGGCTAAGGTAATTTTTCAGCCCAAAACAACTTAGAAGGCTGGCATGAAGGATCTCGTGCACAAGGTCAGGCATCAAGGTCTTGGGTGTAACTGAAGCAGCAGCCTTGGTTTCTGGATCTCTCAGCCACAGGATGATACGGGTGGTGGTGTTGAGGTGGGTGTCAGATAACAGCTCAGAAGGGGAGTAGAGGGGTCTCTTTGTTGGCTCTGGGGGCAAGACTCTTGTATTGCCCATATGCAGATCCAGGTCACAGTCCTGGGGTATAGTTTCAGGGTGAAGAGGAACACTAGCACATACTAGTTCTTGTAGCCACAGGAGAGCAGAGGACCCTGGTTACAACTCCAAGGGGTAAAAGAATGCTTTGAGTTACTCACAGATTGGAGTATAGGCCAGGAGAGTATTAAATACACCTTTCCTTACATCATACTGTATAATTAGAATTTGCTCCCTAGAACTCTCTTTCCCAGCTTCCTATGTTCCTTCTCACATTACATGATAACATAGGGAGGATATATTTTAAGTATAGCTCCGCCCTCTCTTTTCCTAGGAATGCGGCTGTGGCAGTTGGGTGAGTGCCAGGCAAGAGAATTTTGCTCACGTGGCTTTACTCAGGCTTTTACTTTTGTTCTTTTATTTCTTCTACTTCAAAAGATTATATAAATCTTATATAATACTTAGAGTTATTGGATATTAATTTAAATCTTAGAATACCTACCACCTTGGAAGAACTGAAAGCAGATAGATACCTGGTGTCAATTCTGAAGGCAGTTGCACAAAACCTGAAGCTTATAACAGTTCTTCCCTTCATCACAGTTTCAGAGCCCAACTTGAATAGTTTTGTTTTTAAATCCTTACCTTCTGTCTTAGAATCAATACTGTGTATTGGTTTCAAGGCAGAAGAGTAGTAAGGGCTACGCAATGAGGGTTAAGTGACTTGCCTAGAGTCATACAGCTAGGAAGTGTCTGAGGCCATATTTGAACCTAGGACCTCCCACCTCTGGACCTGGCTCTCAATCTTTTGACCTACCCAGCTGCCCTCCACCCCCCACTTGAATAGTTTTTTAAACCAAAAGAAAAGAAAAAAAGCACAAAAATAAGCAAACAAAAAAATAAAGACAGAAACTCAACATAGAAAGTTGTTTTGGTAACAGGGTAGACTTAAACTGAGGAGAATATAATAAAGTCAATATTATGGCATCCAAAGCCTCTTAAGAAAAATATGAATTGCTCTCAATCCAAAAAAGAATTAATGGAGGAGCTCAAAAAGGATTTAGAAAGTCAAATAAAAGAAAGAGAAGAAAAACTGGGAAAAGAAATGAGTGTAATACAAGAAAATTGTGGAAAAAAGAATTAATAGCATGGTAATGGAGACACAAAAAAATAATGAAGAAACCAATATGTTAAAAACAGTAGGCCAATTGGTAAAAGAGGAATAAAAAAACAAAGAAGATAAAAACTTCTTAAAAAGCAGAATTGGCCAAAAGGAAAAAGATATACAAAAATGCACTGAAGAGAAAAACTCTTTGAAAGACAGAATTAGCTCTTTGGGGGTGGGGCAGAAGGACAAAAATTCGCTGAGGAAAAGAACTCTTTATAAAGTAAAATTGGCTAAATGCAAAAGGAGATAAAAAGCTCCCTTGAGAAATTCATGCCTTAAAAATTAGAATTGGGTTAAGTGGAAGCTAATGACTCCATGAGACATCCAGAAACATCAAAGTTTAAATAATAAAAAACAACAACAACAACAAAAAAAAAAAAACACAAAAAAACCTGACCTGGAAAATAAGTCCAGGAGCGATTACTTAAGAATTATTGGATTAAGAGACGGGAGGTCCTAGGTTCAAATCCGGCCTCAGACACTTCCCGGCTCTGTGACCCTGAGCAAGTCACTTGACCCCCATTGCCCACCCTTACCACTCTTCCACCAAGGAGCCAATACACAGAAGTTAAGGGTTAAAAAAAAAAAAAGAATTATTGGATTACATGAAAGGTAAAAAAAAGAGCTTAGACATCATCTTTCAAGAAATCATTAAGGAAAACTACCCTAATATTCTAGAACCAAAGGTCAAAATAGAAGTTGAAAGACCTCCAGAAAGTGATTCCTGAAGAATAACTTCTTGGAATATGATAGCCAAATTCCAAATCTCTCAGGTCAAGGAGAAAATAATATAAGCAGTCCAAAATAAGCAATTCAAATATTGTGTAGCCACATTCAGAATAATACAAGATGCAGTAGTTTTTACATTTTAAACAGGCCTGGAATATGATATTCCAGAGGGCAAAGGGGCTAGAATTTCAACCAAGATTTACTTACCCAGCAAAACTAAGCATAATTCTTCAAGGGAAAAGATGGGTATTCAATGATATAGAGGACTTTCAAACATTCTTGGTGAAGAGACAAGTGGTCAATGGAAAATTTGACTCACAAATGTAAGACTCAAGAGAATCATAAAAAGGTAAACAGTAAAGAGAAGTCCAACACATTCAGTAAGGTTAAACTATATTCATCCCTATGGGGGGAGATGATTCTTGTAATGCCAAAGAACTTTGTTATTATGAGGGCAGTTAGAAAGAGTATACATAGATAGAAGGCAAGGATGTGAGTTGAATATGATGGGATAATATAAAAAATTAAATTAAGGCATGAGAAAGAGGAATGCATTGGGAGGAGGAGAAGGGAAAATAGAATGGGGTAAGTTATTGCACATAAGAGAGATAGGAAAGAGCTTTAATAGTGAAGGGGAAGATATGGGATGTGGGGAGAGCATGTGAACTGTACTCCGTAAGAATAAAGGGAGCCAGTTACCAATGTTTGATAGAGAGGAGATAGAGAGAGTCTATGTATGGTGAGTCTCCCGTACAGCACTACTCTGGGGCCAAATATACACTGGGAGACTTTAAGGGGGTGTCACCCCAAAACTGAGTGACCTGGATGGTTGTGCCACCCTCAGGAGTTGGGGGTGAGGCTTCCCTATAAGAGGAGGTATGTGGTGCCCCAATCCAATCCTGAATAAGGACAGGGTTCACACAAACTTACCCTCAATCAGTTATTTTTCATAGTGGGTGGTCTGGCTTCAAGATGGAGGTAGCCAGACCAAGCTGTGGACCCTATCTCCCTTGTTGTCTCTCAGGCACTCTGGAATGCTATCTGACTGATGAATGGCTTTTATTATTTGCAATTCAGGGATTGGGGAAAGGGATTAAGGGCAGAGAGGGATTTTTGGGGTGCCCTCTTCTACATTTCTGTGGGGTCCCTCACTTTGGTGGTAACCTTTGGGATTCTGACTCCTAAACTTCTTCCCCTGCCCCTTCTCCTTCTGTTTCTATCCTTTTCTATAATTGTGAAATTTGACTGAAAAAGGGTTTCTCAGCAAGGTTGGGTAATGGGAGAAAGAGACCAAGAGATCGCTCCCAAAATGGAGTCCAAACTTAGCTGACTCGATTTTTGAAGTCTTGATGGGTGAGATACAATGGAATGGCTTTGATCAGGGAATCATTTTCCAAAGAAAGATCATCAGAAAGCCTTCAGGACTGGATCTGAGCGGGGATATCCCCCTCCTCCCTCTTTAAGTCCTCTGCTCAAAGACCTCTCTTCTCCTCCCTTCCTCCCAGAAATTCCCAGAATTCTCTCTGGTCTCAACTGTCAGCAACTCCTTCTCTGGCTCCTTTTGTCCCACCCCCCTTGCACAAATCCCATCCTTACAACTCTCATCAGAATTGATTCATTAAGGAAGAACATACATGATAATTGTGTATAGAAATCTATCTTGCCTTACAGGAAAGATAAGAGAAGGGGATGGGGCTGATAGAAAAGAGGGCAAATTAGGGGATATGAAGTTCAGAAACTAAACAGAGGAAGTAGGATGGAGAGTAATACACAGTAAGCATAATTTTTTACCAGTCTTCCTAATAAAATCCTCATTTCTCAAACATAGAATTGTTGACTAATAGGAATACAAATCATTCTCCAATTGATAAATGGTCAAAGGATTTGAACAGGTAGCTCTCAAATAAAGTAATTAAAGCTCTATAGTCATGCAAAAATTGTTCTAAATGACTATTAATAACTGAAATGCAAATTAAAACAACTCTGAGGTACCACACCTCACACCTATCAGATTGGTTATTATGACAGAAAAGGAAAATGACAGAATTTGGAGGGGATATGGGAAAGCTGGGATCCGAATACATTGTTAGGGAAGTTGTGGATTGATTCAATCATTCAGGAGAGCAATTTGGTCCTTATGTCCAAAGGGCTATAAAACAATGCATACCCTTTGACCCAGCAATACCATTACTAGATTTGTATCACAAAGGGATTTTAAAAAATACAAAGGGAAGACCTATATGTACGAAATATTTAAAGCAGCTCTTTAGGGGGCAAAGATTTGGAAAGTGAGGGGATACTCATCAATTGGAGTATGTTATGGTACATGATTATAATGGAATACTATTGTGCTGTAAGAAATGACAAGCAGGAGGAGCTCAGAAAAGCCTGGAAAGATATGAACTGAAGCAGAGTGAAGCAAGCAGAACCAGGAGAACATTGTACAGTTACAGAAATACTTTATATTGAACAACTGTGAATGACAGCCAGCTGTTCTTGGCAGTATAGTGATCCAAACCCAACCCAGAGGTCTTGGGATAAAAAAAAATACCATCTAATTCCAGAGAGGAAGAACTGAGTCTCAATCTAGACCAGTGGTTCCCAAACTTTTTTGGCTTACTGCCCCCTTTCCGGAAAAAATATTACTTAGCCCCCTTGAAATAAATTTTTTAAAAATTTTAATAACAATTAATAGGAAAGATAAATGCACCTGTGGCTATCACCACTACCCTAGATCGCTGCAGCACCCACCAGGGGGCGGTAGCGCCCACTTTGGGAATCACTGATCTAGACCAAAGCTAAGTTTTTCACTTTTCTTATTTTTTTTTTTGAGTTTCCTTACTTTATAAAAGGATTAATATGGGGAAATGTTTTACATGATTGCCCGTGTAAAATCTATATGAGATTGCTTACTATCTCAAGGAGGGTAAGGGATTGGAGTGGAAGAAAGAAGGGAAAAATTTCAAGACTCAATATTCTTTGGAAAATGTTGCAAACTGTTTTTACATATAATTGAGGAAAAAACCAAAATAAAATGTAATACCTTAGAAATAAATAAATAATGGCAAAATAATAAAGGTTACAAATGACATAAAAAAACCTTTCATGCAATTAAAAGTAACATGATGAACTGAGAGGAAAATGAGCATAACTAAGATAACAACTGGTAAATGAACAGTTATTTTTAAAAATTACTTTGAAAGACCTAAGAACTCTGATCAGTGTATTGACTAACCGCTATTCCAGACAGCTGATGATGACTAAGCATGCTGCTTATCTCCTGACAAGTGATGGACTCAGGATGCACAATAAGATACATTTTTTGACACTTCCATTGTTCTCATGATCTCTGTTTCCTTTCTCACTATTCCAGAGTTATTCTTGATCAGTAACTGAACTGATTGAACACTTCCTTTGTTCAAGACTAAAGTGGGATGTAACATAATACTGTCCATTTGCCTGATTTTGTCTTTTGTATTAAAGAGAGGCTATAGTTGAACTGAATTTCATACATTTATTTTTTCTGTCTTTAAATAGTAATCATTCTTCAAGTCTGCATACCACTCATCCACATTTTCTTCTTTCTTTTGCTTATGTCATTTTGTAGTCATCAGGGTTGGCAACAATAGGGGTCATATTTAGCTTTTCCTTCTCCCCTAACCTCTCTCTCCAATTTCAACTCAATCATTGCCAAGTCTTAACCAATCTGCTCCCACACATTTTTACTTCCAGTTATCTTGGTAATTTCTTCTATAGTAGTTTCTTGAAAGATCAATTTTAAATGGATATTTTTATACATTAAAGAAGATACCTTGGATTCTAAAAGGCTGTGCTAATGGAATGTTAACTCTGATAGGTTCTTCCATGTTGGAAAGGCTTTAGGTATAAATCCAATAACCTTCTCAATTTTTGTTGTTTGTGTACTATCCTAAGGTAAGATCAGAAAGCCCCACTGCCAAGTTGGCTGGAGAGTGATGAATTATTTGGCCACAGCAACTCCTAAGTTGTACAAGGATAGTGATTTGTTGGTAGAAGGGAGCGCTCATACTGATGAGATCACAGGCCATGAAGCAGGATTCAAAACTGAACCTTAAGCAGTTTTTTTTTTCCTTGTTTTTCAGATTCGTTACATTTCACAGACTCAAGGTTTACCGGGAGAACAGTTGTTAAATGTAGGGACAAAATCTACAAGATTCTTCTGTAGAGAAACAGATATTTCACATTCTGGATGGAGATTAAAGGTAATGAATAAAATCTTTCAGAAAAAATTCTTTCCTTAAACTTTCCTTTGCTCTTGCTTATACTTTCTTTCCATGTTGCATCTATTCAATATTCAAATCATTTAAGAACTCTCTAAGTTTAATTCAGTTTATTTTCTCTGCTTCTTTCTTTCTTTTCCTCTTCATACCTTTTCTCTTTTTCCAAGTTAAGTCTTTATTTCTGGGAAGGATATTTTATAATTGTAGTCATATGAGTCCAGTCTGTGCCTTAGTAAAATATTTTATAGTATTTTGTACTTAATTTGAATAGAATTTCTTTTTTCTCTTTCCTGCTGAGGTTTTTTAAATTTAAGTTTTCTTTTCAATTTGGAATTATCTCCATCCCCTTCCTCCTTTCTTTACCCACTAAGAACCAGTCCGTTCTCTAATATGAAAAAGTGGTTTGATTGCACATGTAAAATCTATATCATATTATTTACCATCTCAGGGAAGGGTTGGAGAGAGGGAGCATGGAAAGGAAGAAGAGAATTTAGAACTCTAAGTTTAAAAAAGTCTAAAAATTGTTTTTACATGTAATTGGGGGAAAATAAAATATTTTTAAAAAATCAGTTCATTCTCTACAATAGTCACTGATCTTTTCTACCTTGGTGCACTTTTATAATTTCTTTTAGTTATATACTTTTCTTATAAAATTTTTTAACATTTGAGAGAAGGGGACAGATTAGATTTATTGGTTATTGTTTATGTAATTATGTAACATTAGTTTATGTAATCCTGTAGCATTTGAAAGTTTTATCCCCATTCTATTTTTCATCTTCATATTATACAACATTGCTAATTATTGTGTACTATTTTAAGCTTCTACTGCCATAGTATACTGAAAATATTTTAATGTTTATGTTTTAAGAAAAGGAAATAAAATTGATATTTTTATTTATTGAATAAGACTCTTGAAGAGCATGAGGCAGAGACAGGAATGAAGTCTAAAGAAGCCAGAAAGTACATTTTCAACAGTTTGGATGACATAGTGCATGTGAGTACTATAATCTCTTTTTAGCCTTATATATTTAAAATTATGGTCTTGAATGCCAAGTATGGCATAATACATTAAACATTCTTTTTGAACTTAAAGTCCTTGGTAGCTTTGAATGAATTTGACTGCCTTAAGTGATCTAATTGATCAAAACCTAACTCACTTTTGACAGCCTTCAAAAATTAAGTTACATCTTTGCTTGTCATCTGCTGTTCTGGGTCTGATTCAGACCAGTTCCCTGGTAGTTTATGTTCCATATTGGAACAAAAAGAGACATGAAGGAGTTAACAAAATGAGATTTACTTAATCGTAGCAGAAGAAAGATATACAACAAGGAGAGGTATTGAGAACTTCTTGACTTGATTCAGCTGAGCAAAGTTCCTGTTCCAATCCACCAGCCAAGTATTCTCTCATTTCATTGTATCTTCCCCCTCTTAGATTCTTTTCCCTCAGCTGTTGAACATTTTCCTTAGGGAAGACCCTCTAGACTAGTGATGAGCAAACTATGGCCCCCTGAAATGTTCTATCTGCCCCCGACATTATTCCTAATCTGACGAATACAATGAGTAGGATACAATACAATGAAACTTCCAAAGAGTTGCCTTAGAAACAGACTGACAGATGAGCATTTCCTTTCGTTTGGACCCCTCTTTAAAAAGTTTGCCCTTCACTGCTCTAGACCGATGTTGGCAAAGTTTTGGCATGTGTGAAGGGAGCCAGCATGGGGGGCTGCTCTGTTCTCCCTCTTCCCAGTGCCTGAGGACATTTTTTGCATGCCCCATCCCTCTGTCCAGCCACCCAAAGCATGCACTTCCTCCTTCTTCTCTCTTGAGTAATGGCGGGAAGTGGGAGGGGAGTACCTCATAGGCCCCTTGAAGTTGCAGTTTGGGCACACAGACTTGAAAACCTTCTCCATAGCTGCCCTAGACAAGTTTCTTATGTATTATAAGCTTTGTAAATCTAGCACTTGTAAGCATTTTATTGACTCAAAGAATAAGTAAATGCTTCAATGTCTTGAGCCTTCTTTTTGTAGATGAAGTCAAGATGTGATCAGAAAGGAATCACCTGAGCCCTTGGTCCCTGGAACCAACCAACTCTTGAGAAAGGTCTCAGTACCTTTTAAGGAACAACTAGCTCAGGGGTGGGGAGTAAGGATGTGTGGTGGGTTGTAGAGTATAGGATAGTACTCCTAAAGAATCTGCCATAAATCCTTTGTGCCATTGGAATAAACTTTCTGCCCTTATCTCAAGCTGCTTTCTGTTCTGTGCCATTTTTTAATCTTCAAAATATTTGTGAATTTTTTCCTTTGGTTCAGCATATGTCCATATTTTGATTGCAAAAAATTTTAAATATAAGAATTCAATTTCTTATTCTAGTGTAAATATATTTTCTGTTCTGTTTTTTATTTGAAATTCTGTTGTTTTATTTTTTTTTTCAGGTGAACACAGTGATGGATTTAGAAGGAAGTGATCTTTTGGCGGAGAAAGCTGATAGAAGAGAATTTGTTAGTCTGTTGAAGAAAATGTTATTGATTGATGCTGATTTGAGAATCACTCCAGTTGAGACATTGAATCATCCTTTTGTTAACATGAAACATCTTCTTGATTTCCCTCATAGCAACCAGTATGTTCTAAGCAATATACTTTTGATGTATTTCTGGGAAAAAAAATTTGATGCCATTTTCCTAGAAATATTAGTAGTCATCTATTCTGAACTCCACATTTGCTGAATAATCCTTTTAATCACCTGTCATAAATCCTTTGTGGCCAATTTCTTTAAGTACTTAAGTATTGTATAATTAGAATTTGCTCCCCAGGACTCTAAATCCTAGCATCCTATTTACGTGTTTACCTACGTCCTTAATTAGGGAGGATATATTTTGATGTAGCCCTGCCTCTTGCTCTTTTTTCCCCCTGATCACAGTTTGTGGAGGTTGGGGAAGTGTCAGACGAGAATTTTTCTCATCTTTACTCAGGTTTTTACTTTTGTTCCTGTATTTTTTCTTCTTCAAGTGATTATTAATAAATCTTATAAAATATAATATTGGGAGTTATTGGATATTTTAATATTACAGTATAGTGGATAGAGCTCTTGAGTTTTGTGATTTTTAAAAAATCCATTTTCTGGCTCACCACTATAGTTGTATGATATTTGATGTATCACTTATCTTGTGCTCCTCATTTATGAATTGAAGGGATTATACTAGGTCAGGGGTCAGCAATTTTGTGTTTAAAAAAAATGTAAAAACTATTTTTAGTTCTCAAGTCATACAAAACAGTTGGTAGGCATATTTGTCCCTTAGGGCTTAATTTGTTGACTCCAAAATTGGATTATGGCTAGGGTTTTTTCAAATTCTATGGCCCTGTTATTTGCCTAAGATCATACATCTAATTAGAGCCAAAATTACATACATATATATCTGCATACATACAAATGTATGAGGATGTGGATTGTGTGACCAGCGATGCTGGCTGATGCTTTTAACTATGGACTTTTTCTGGGTGCCATTGGTATCAAGTCCTCCAGGTCTCTTTCCTTTGCTCACACCTTGGGCCTACCTAATGAGGGAACCAGAAATATGGGAAGGGATGAAGATGCACATATGGGACCCTATGAAAATAACTATGCCTTTAAATTGTTAGGACCATAATATTCATCTATTGCTTTAAAAAAAATGATGGAAGAAGATGCAGAGAACAGGCAGCCCATATGAAAAATTCCATACAATATCAGAGTCCTTTGTACTTGAGCTTGGGGTAGGGGTTGGGGAGATGAAGGGGGAAAAAGTGATTTAATTAATGTATGCATCTCCTTATGAAGAAATCCCCTCTACAATGGATATCTTAAACTGAGGTTTAAGGTATGTTTCAGAAATGGGACTGGAAGCCAGATTTTCCCAAGTCCAAGTTCTATACATTATGACACCTTGCTTTTCTTTATTCCTAAGCTTTAAAGTATCAAGATTCCAACAAATATCAGACAATTGTCTCAGACATATCTAGATATTCAGAAGGAGTTCTTTTTCTAGGGAAATAATGATTGTATGCAAAATAGTTATTACCTTTTTGCTATCTTCAAAAAGATTACAGTAATAAAATTGCTTTTATGGCTTTTAGAATCTTTTTTTTGATGCTTTGATGAATTTTTTTGCTTTGGAAATTGTTTTTCTTTTACATTCTTACTGGGCTTCTCTTTGCTTGTGAGCTTTCTATTTTTTTCTTAGTCTTTTGGGATCTTCTTATTGTATTATTGTACATTTGTTTTACATACTACACACTTAACTGTACTTATAGTTACTTTTCTACTTTGCAGTGTAAAATCTTGTTTTCATATTATGGATGTTTGCAAATCTCACTCAAACTCATATGATACAAATAATCGCAATAAAACTTCACTTATGAGACCAGTTGCCTCAGGCAGTACTGCTAGTCTGACTGCAAATTTCACCAAAATAGGCACATTAAGAAGTCAGGTAAGAAAAAAATTATTTAATTTAAGAATTTGTATTTCCATATTCTTAAAATTATTCAAATTTAAATTTAGAAATATATAGGCATTTCATGTCTTTATTCTTGTTTTAAAGTACCTTTCACAGTTGTTTTTTTTTTTCCTAGTTTATTTAGAATCTAACTTTCTGACTTTGGGTTTTATCAGCTTCTGTTATACTTACTATTAGGAACATTTGTCACTCTATAAGAATTGCACTTTTAGGAAATAGTCTGATTTTTGAAAAATTATACTTGTATAGTTATTAGAGAATTGATTTGAACAAAGCTATTTTACTCTGAATGTTTCAGGCATTAACCACATCTGCTCATTCAGTTATGCACCATGGAGTGCCTGTGCAGACTGGGACTGCCCAACAGACACTGATTATCTGTCCCCCATCAATTCAAGGTATGCTCCCCTTAAGTTATGTTTCTGTTTTTGGCATATGCCTGTATTCAATAATTTCTCAGCATAGTTCTATATTTGAACTTTTATTTTATGCTTTTTATGGCTATGAGTTGTTGCGTGGTATTTTTGACCCTTTTTTTGACCCTTAAGTTATATTTGTAATTGTCATTAACCAAAAATGCCATGTATCTTCATTACTTTCTGTAGAGTCTAGTTCCACATAATTATCTTGAAGAGCTTGTAGATAATTTGACAGAGTTATGTGTACTTGAAAGCCATGTGTGTTCTAAGGATCACTGGTCTGGGTTTTCAAATGTGTATATGGTATTATTCATTGATTTTATCCATCAGAATCCTACCTCATATCCTACCTCCTTGTGTAGTATGGAGGTTCTCAAAGGCCCATTGATCAACTCTATTTTTACTTTCTAAGGACTAGCCTACTAATTTTGCAGAGGATTATCTCCAGATTGGTTGAAAAAAGGATCAGTTTTCATACAAGAGTAACTGTAGAAGACTACCGACTAATTTTTAGGGAGCCTTAAAAAATTTACATTGATAGAGTAAGCACTTACACTTATAAAATAGCTTTTGAATGTTTTAATGGATGACCTGTGCTCTGGAATTTTAGTGAAAAGGAGGTCTATCCAAGCAGATAGTTAATGGAAAAAATGGAATAATATTTTTTCTGGTTCTTCATTATATTTACTTAAGTCTCATTTAAAGACAAGAAAGAGGCAATTTTAATTGAATATTATTTATCTAATTGGTATATATTGAACGCAACGAATATGTTATCTGGAACTGCAAGCATTTTAGTTTAAGGATCTGAGTAGATTTGTCTGAAGCTTGGAACATTTATAAGGCTGCTTCATTTTAACTCACTTTATTTGGAAGAGAGTTCTAAGTGTTTAACCACCAAAAGTATGCAAGTACCACATAATCAATTTTCTCTGTGTTTTCAAAGTTAGTTTTAACTATATTACAGCCTTTTAAATAAAAGCATATATTCTAAAGTACATCACTCTTCTGGTAGTAAAATTATAGAACTTATCTCTTCAGAGAAGCCATGATTATATTTCCATATAACTCTCTATGTGAAGAAGTGCTAAATTTTTATGTGCTACACTGCAGTTTATATTAGACAATTCATTATGATGCCACCTGAAACTATGAAATGTTTGCCTAAAATCCAACTTAAAACTTTTTTTAGTTTTGTTATCCTTAGAATGCTTGATTATTGAATTTATCACTTGTGGTAAAAAGATTATTTATGGCAATGTGTGGTATGAGACATAATCTCAAATCTGATTTTTCCTCATCGTTTTCAGTTGAGCATAAGAGTTGAACTGTAATTTCTCACAATCTCAAGCAGTCAAGTTGTTGGATGCCTGGATAAATACTGACTTTATTTAAAAAAAAAAACCAACACACAAAAAAACTTAAGTATACATCATTAGTTAAACCTGGGAGTTTTGAGTCTACCTTTTACAGTATTTCTCTGAACACAGATACAGTTGAGCTTTAAAGGAAAAATTTGGCATATTTTCATGTTTTCAACATAAATTTTCACCTTGAAGTTTGGAATTTTTTTCATTTTGCCTGTTGATGTATTATTAGAGCTGAATGTATTGTAACAATTTTGGTTCCAGAGCTTTGGGGAGCCTTAAAATATCTTAGAAGTGCTGTTAGGAGCTCTTAATTTATTGTTGCAAGATTTGCTCCATCAGATAGTAGTCTCTTGGATTAAATTAATCTTGCCTCACTTAGTTTGTTTCTTAGTGTAAACATTGTATCTTCAGGTCCCCTGGAGGGACAGTAGAGTTCTGAGTGGGTTACAGACCACTTCTCAACCCACAAACTGGATCTCTTTGAATTGTTCACTGATGGCAGCAGAAAACCTGAAGACTATATCAGAGGGGAACCCTAGAATAAAAGTGGTATGGAGACTCCCACAGCTACTTGGTATATAATCTTGACAGTAAGCTATAGAGAAAAGAGCACTGCAATGGAATTGTGATTCCACTGGTATAGGAGCTTACAGGTGAGAGAACTAGATTGACCCCACATTTGCACCTTGTATTTGGAGAGGTCAAGTGATTTTTTTCTAGGTCAGTCATATAGCTGATAGGCATGTGAAGTAATACTTGACTTTGTTATGAAACACTTGTACAAAATCCAGGTTAAAATGTTTTTAATTGATGTGATCTTTAGTATGTGCAATTGTTTTCTTATCACCAAATGGCAGGATCAGTTTATGTGGTAGTAGAAAAAGTATTATTCATTCTTAATTATCTTCAATCAAGAAATGTATTTTTTATAGCAAAGGTATTTATTATATTTGTGCTCCTTATCCTAATAGGTTGTAATAATTAAGATAGTTACAAAAATTCAAGCAAAAAATTATTCATTTCTTTTAGAAACTGAATTCTTTTACTCTGTATCATAGTTAGGGCAATTAAGTTTAAATATTTAATAAATGCCTACCATGTGCTTAGCACTATGCTAGGAAGATGCTCTTTTACCAGGAAAAAGCAACAGGTGCACACCAAATAAGTACCAAGCAATTTCAAGGATGGGGAGGCATAACAATGAGGAACAGGAAAGGCCTCTTTCAGCTAGGAGCTCCTAAGCTCAGGCCTTGGGGGGGGGGGGTGCAGGTGTAGAGAACAATCTATGCAAAGTACAGAGGGAAAAAGGAGAGAATGTCATGTCTAGAGAACAGTAACTAGGGCAATTTAGCTTGAAATAAGAGTGAGTGAAGGGGATGGGTTGAGATCACTCTGGAAAGACAGGTTGGAACCAGCTTCTAAAGAGTTTTAAGTGACAAGCCGAAGAATTTGTATTTGATCTCAGAGACTGTAGGGAATAGTTGAAACAGAGGGGGACATGGTCAGTCTTGGGCTTTTAGCTATTTAGTAGCTGGAGTGGAGGAGGAAAGGGATCCTCTGGAGCTAATGAGATAGAGTGAATGGAGAGAGCACTGATTCTGGAGTCAGAGAACCTGAATTCAAATTGCACTTCTGATCTGGGTAAGGGTCTGACCTGGGTACCCTGAGTAAGGCATTAAAAGACTTCCTTAATTTTCCTATCTGTAATTAGAGTGTTGGATTTGGTAGTGTCTGAGATTGCTTCCAGCTATAGATATAGTGTCAGCCCTATGGCCTTAGGCAACTCGCTTAACCCATCTGGGCTTCATTTGTTCTACCTTGAACCTATCAACACTATGTTGACTAAATTATTAATACTTAAAGCAATGCAAATTAAAACAACTCTAATGTTCTACCTCCCACCCAGAAGACTGGCGAAGTTGACAAAAAAGGAAAGAAAAATAATGATGGGAAAACTGAAAACTAGCATATTGATGCACTGTTGGTAGAACTGTGATTTGTCCAATTATTCTGGAAAACAATAGACCTATATGTCAAAACAATAAAAGAAGGAGGAAAAGGATTCTATTCACAAAAATTTTATGGCCTTTATTTTTTGTAGTGTCAAAGACTGGAAACTAAGGCAGGGAGGTGGGATGCCTATTGTTTTAAGGAATGGCTGAACAAATTGTGCCATCTAAATATAGTGGAAAGTAATGATGAAAAGGAAGGTTTCAAAGAAACCTGAGAAGACATGTATCAACTAATACAGAGTAATGTGAGCAAAACCATGAGAACAGTTTACAGAAGAACAAAAACATTTAAATACAACTTGGAAAGACTTAAGAACCTTTATCAATGCAGTGGCCAGTCCTGACTATCGATCATGAAACATGCTAGCTACCATTTAATAGAGAGGTTATGGTTACTCAAACCAAAATGAGTTAAATTCTTGGACATAACTGGGAGTATTTGTTTCTACTCTGCATGTGTTTTACACGGGCTTTTTTCTTTAGTGGGGTGGAAGGGAGGAAAAAATTATGTGGGCAAAAAGAGCTTAGGAAATGAAAATAAACATATGGGACTAGAAGGCTTCTGATAGTCTCTCTAGCTCAAGATCTGGGAGTAGATCTTGGCAGGAATGACATTTAAAAGTTTGGCAATGCCATACATTATATGTGATGGGCCTAAACTATAAAGCTGATCTGGCGGGGGAGAGAAAGAGGCTCTTGCAAAAGATGTTATAGAGGTAGAATTGAGAAGATTTGACAACTGACTTGACCTGGGGTAAGTGAAAACTAAGAGTTAACTCCATGGTTAAAATTTAGTTCACTAGAAGGTTGGGATTCCCTCAGTAGAGTTAGGGGAGTATAGAAATTGATTGGGTTTTGATGGATAGATAACTAAATCTTTAGTTAATAACTTTGATTATTCAATGTTGAATATTAAGTCAGATATGATACTGAAGAGTGTGTTATTGCTTAGGAATAAGTGATGTGCCTTGCACAAATGTTTGTAGTTAGCTATTTGAAAAGTAATTTTTTTATCACTATTGGATTATGAATTACTACTTGTCAAATATTTAAATGAATTACACAAAGTTCTCCTCTTTATACCATAGCACTGATTATGCTTTCTAAGTATTAATGCAAACTAACCAGTATTAAGGATATTGGTAACCTAATAGATTTGTAGTAAACTGAAAACTTGCTCATTGTTAGAAAGTCAGATTTTATAGTAGCCTTGACAAGGCTTGACAAAGAAAACTTTTGTGGATAATAATTTTTGGAAAGAAGTTTAGAGCTTGGTGATTTTTGGCTTGGTGGGTTTGAGAATAATTGGCTCTGCCCTTTTACTCTTATCAAAGTGAATTCTGCTTTTTTCTCTGAAGAGATTATTCATTGCTGCAATGTACCTGCAGTGCCTGGGTGTACTTATATCCCCTTTCTTGGAGAATTTGCTGATCAAGACATGCTTTTTGGAAGGGGTAAGAAGATCAGTAAAAATCTATTGATTTTCCTTGAAATAATTCACACCTACTTATGAGATACTTACAGAGGCCTTAGTAGTTTTATAGAGGTGGAATATCCTCAAGCCATAGTATATAAGATGATTTGAGGAAAGGATACCAGGGAGCCTAGGAGGTTAATGTGCTCCTTGGGATTCCTGTCTGTGATTTCTGTGTGCAGCAAAATGATCAAGATGAACAGAAATGGAAAACACTTAGAATTTTGGCTATCTAGACTGCTCAGAAAGCCACTGCTCAGAAAGTTGTTGCCTCTGAGGATAGCTTGTATTGAAATGCATTTGCTAGTCCATATTGAAAGTAACTTATATGATGCACGTGAGGTCTTGAGAAATGAATTTATTCTAATTGATTATCTTGTTCAGTCTTAGGAAATGTCACTCCAGGTATCTTCTGGTTGTAAATTGGAGATCCCATGGAATTGTTTTGATGCTCAATGTTTACAAAATGATTTGCTGTGTTTGACATATTAACAGTAATAGTCTTGTAGATTAATTTTTGTGCCCTTACTTAGATCTGTTATTCTTCTTGGATGTCATGCATGTATCTTCTTGCTAAAGAAATTTGGTTTTCTTAAGAAAAAATTTTTTTATGATGTCTGATATGCAATCTGTTAATGTCTTATATACTTTGTGTTTGAAACTAGCTTTTCTTTGTATTCCCGCTTACTAGTAGTAACCCAGCCACCATATTTTCTTTTTGGTTAGAGAAGAAGTGACACTTTTCATCCCTGGCCTCTCAATGTTTCTTCTTTTCTTAGTGGATTAGGACATATTGGCTACAGTCTCAATTTTATGTCATTTCTTGTTTTCCCCACCATTTTCCAAACATCTTATAGGGAACTCTTGTTAAAGAGATTTTAGGAAGAAGAAGAAAATGGGGCAAGTTCACAAATAGGATCCTTTTAGAATACTATATATAACCTACTTTCCCCAAATGCTTTCCAGTTCACAGGACGTTAAATTGAAAAACAGGAATGCCATGTAAGACATTACCAAGAAGATCCTGATGTCACAATTTTTAAGGGTAAAATAGTAAGAACTATCATACAAACTAATGTATGATTTGTGTTTGGAGAGAATTATATGTTTTGGAAAGAAGAATGTTTAGATTTGGATCATTGAAGCAATCAGAAAAATCTTCTTCTCACTTGGTAGCCAGAAGACAGTGGAAAGTAAAATTAAGCTATAATGCTTCGGTAGGTCTGATCTTAACTGGTGTCGTACTCCCTCTCCTTAGTTTACTCCCATCCTGTTTAGTTCTTGTCCATGTTTTCTGCAACTGAACCAGAAGAGATCTATCCAATATGTCAGAATCCTTAGGGTTCTTTAAAAAAAAAAAGAAGAAAAAAAGAGTAGCTTTAATAGCTCTCTTTTCTCAGAGAAATGACAAACTTTTGAGGGCTGAATATGAAATTCTATTTTTGCATTTTGTATTTTTAACAAAAATAGTAGATTTGAAAAAGAAATTGTTAATCATATGCTTGAAATAAGTGGATATCTCTTTTCTAACAAATTGCATTTGACAATGGTATGAAAAGCTTGTATGAAGAGAACTTACCGTGGTAGTTATTAATCCTATCAAATTGAGTTTAGTTGGTTTTTTAAAAATGCTTTAGTTTTTCTATATTGTAGTAATTATGAGCACAATAGTTATTAGTTCTTATGAAGATTTTCTCTTTCATAGGTATTCCTGCGAACCCTGCAAAAGCTGGCAATTATTCATTAAGGGTAGATAATGCTGTTCCACTGGTAACACAGGCCCCAGCAATTCAGCCATTACAGATCCGACCAGGTGTTCTTTCTCAGGTTGGTCAATTTAGCATTTTAAGCTTATTTGCTTTCCTTTTCTTATGAAGATTTGTTAGCCCTGTGATCATGAAAACTTATGGAAACTGGTCTTTATGATGATTAAATACTTCTGTAGATTATTGGATTTTGACACTTGCAGATTACTGTTTTTTTCTTAAAGCTTTAAGTTTGTGTAAAGGATTACTCATTGCTTCATGAATGGTTATTTATTTAGCAGACTTGGTCTAATCGAGCTCAACAGATCCTAGTACCCACCTGGCAGCAAGTAACACCTGTAGGGCCTTCTACTGTAGCACTGACTTCTGAGACTGTGGCAGGCCCACAAAGACTTGGAGACTGGGGGTAAGCTAAAAACAATAGATTTTTGTGAAATTTTCAAATTTGATTTTCCTCCAGAAATTATTTAATATTTCTAAAATTTCTCCCCAGGAAAATGATTTCCCACAGCAATCATTATAACTCAGTGATCCCTCCACCTCTTCTAGCCAATCAGCTAACTCTTTCAGCCCCTCAGCCAATCAGTGTGGGCATTGCACATGTTGTCTGGCCTCAGCCTGCTTCTACAAAGAAAAATAAACTCTGTCAGAACAGGTTGGTATTTAGTATTATGGGGTAGGTGGATTATTCATTTTGGGAATAAATTTTGCATGGGCACAAAGGGCCATTTGTATTGTGTAAGAAATGACCTTGTTTGTTTAAAAACAAACACTAAGCCAGCTCCCTTCTTAATTTCTCAGAGGTATTTTGGTAAAACTAATGGAATGGGAGCCAGGAAGAGAGGAAATAAATACTTTCACTTGGTAAGATTGTTTTTATTGCACTTCTTGATCTATTATTTACTTATGATATTAGTAATTTAGGTTATTCAAATATCATGTCTACAAAAATAGCCTTTTGATTTGGTCATGAATGTACTTTACCATGATATTTGCAGTTAATGGTGTGTGTTTTATATTTGTGTAAAGATATAAGCTCTCTATACAAATGTATGTTATATGCATGATCCTCCATTTTGTTTATTAAGATATCTTGAACTTATTTCCTAAATGAGTCTCTGTAGAGATAATGATTGTTTTTATTTTTTATAGGAGTAATTCTTTGCAGAATACCAATATCCCCAATTCAGCATTTATTTCTCCAAAAATAATAAATGTGAAAGCTGTCGAGCAAGTAAGTTGCACAGAAACACAGGACAATCATAACTTGGAAGAAGAAAGAAACTGTTGCAAAACTTCAGTGAGAGAGGAGCCCGATTCATCAGTCTCAGATAAACAGCGGGAAGCCATCCTCATTGCAGATAGCCCCAGCCCTGCAGTAAGTGTGATCACTATTAGTAGTGACACGGATGAGGAAGATGCAGCACCAAGCCATTCTGTCAGAAAGTGAGTGTCTTAATAGTGTGTTACTGCTAGAGTGCTTTAGGCTATTCCTTAGATAGAATGTGCCCTCAGTATTGGGGGAAAAAAGGTAATCATCTTGTCCCAGCAATATTCCTTGTCTGGCAGGGTCTTTGGGATGGATCCAGAAAAACTATTACTTGTGGGGCACGACTCCCCTTAATCTCCTCAAATTCAGATTTCATTATTTTAGCACTATTGAAAAAGTTCATTATAAAGTTAGTTTGTTCAGACCTGGGATTTTGTTGATGAAGGGAACTCTTAGTGAGGAAACTACTTCTACCCATTCCTGCCACCAGCTTTTATGCAGTTTGTAATTAGGGAATTTCCTGGGGCCCTCTGAGGGGAACTGACTGGGCCAGGGTCACATAGCCATTAGGACTTAAATGCAAATCTTCCTGACTGTCCACTATGGCATAAGGCCTCTCTGCTGTTTTGATAGTGTTAGAAATTCTTCATATGAATCATATGAATGAAACTTGAAAATGGAAAGAGAGTAGAAAGCATTGAATAGGATTAATGCATCAGGTTCTGGGACTTTAAGATATCACCAGGCTTTGGGGTACTTCCTTTCTGTTTCCATAACTGTGTCATGGGAATAAGCAGCCTTTCCTTTTAGAAGCAGCCTGTTTGACCTGTGTTCTCTCTCCTGTTTCAGCTGTAAAGGTAGTCTAGATTGTGAAGCTTGTCAGAGCACTTTGAATATTGATCGCATGTGTTCACTAAGCAGCCCTGATAGCACCTTAAGCACCAGTTCCTCTGACCAGTCCAGCCCTTCTCCTGGCAAGAGACCGAACAGGTAAAGAAGACTCCCATCGAAGGGCCATACCTGGGTCATGGCTTCATAAAAATGAAATTGGGTAGCAATTCTGAGACTTGGGAAGTGTGAGCCCTAGTGGTAGGCCACAGATGGACAAGGGTTCTAAGGCAAGCTGGCTTTCTGTTACTGTACTGACAACTTCTCTCAAATAAACTGGATCAGACAGCTTTCTTAAAAGTCTACTTAGTGGTGGAAATTTACTAAACTGGTTTATAAGAGTGAGAAATAAAGTGCTATTAAATGCCAGATAATTTTTGACAGTATAGGCTGTGTTGGTGAATGCATGGCACATGTGCCTCAGTGTGCTGGAGGGACCTGCTCTGTTCCCTCTCCACAGTGTCTAAGGACATTTTTCACATGCCCTGCCCCTCTGCCAAGCAGCCCAGTGCAAGCACTTTCTCCTTCCCCTGTCTGGGTGATGCCAGGGGCTCAGGGTGCAATTTGAGCATGTAATCTCTAAAAGTTAACCAACACTGGTATAGAGAAACAAACCACATGAGCACATTCGATTTCATGTGCCAGTTTGGTTTGCCTTAAGAATGAAACACAGGGGGCAGCTGGGTAGCTCAGTGGAGTGAGAGTCAAGGCCTAGAGACAGGAGGTCCTAGGTTCAAACCCGGCCTCAGCCACTTCCCAGCTGTGTGACCCTGGGCAAGTCACTTGACCCCCATTGCCCACTCTTCCACCTATGAGACAATACACTGAAATTAAGGGTTTAAAAAAAAAAAGAATGAAACACACACCAAACTATTAGTGATAAATTGAAAAAGAAAAAAGTGCTTTCTTTATAAGATAAGGTTACTAACTAAACCATTGCCTCCTGACAGAGGCTTTGAATTGCTATATTTCCTAGCAGTGATAATTGATTGGCATTGTTCTAGGAATATCCTTTTGCTTGTTCCTCTTGATCAGAGGCATGTTTTTAATGCTTCATTCATTCAACAAATATTTACAGCATACTATAGCCTCTCCATACCAACATGACTAGCTTATTATGATAACTCTTAACTCTGTTCATAAACTTAAATAAAATAAATTGACTTCAGCTTGAAAAAAACAAGTGAGTTTTTCAGTAGCAGCTAAAATTTAAGTTCAAATTTCCACTTTGTTTTATGTGTTTGTCTTACTTTTCCTCAATATTCAGTTAGCAGATAGACTTAAATGCCTGTTCCTTTAAATGCAAGGCGAACTATGTTAGTTGTCTTAACAGTCACAAAAATGTATATAAAGTGTTTCTCACTTTAAATTAGATTATAATCTATATAGGGAGACAAGGAATAAACACATAGAGTTATATGTACTGTCATGTCTGATGTTGGTATATAAAATAAGTACTCTTTAGGAGTTCAGAAGAGGGAGAAACCATCCTGGCCAGAAGTGTATATGTAACAGTGTATCTGTGTATGTGATTATTTAGATTATAGCTGATCTAAACAAATTCCATTCTAATTTTTACCCATTAGTTATCCATTTCCCTATGTTTTCGTGAAGGATATGTTCTACCATGAAATCTTCAGGATATTATTGAAAGGCACAGAATTGAAGATGGTACTCTTTTTTAAATGAGAAAAATGTGGAAAACTAGATATTCAATTAATGCAACTGTTTGATAAGGATTTATTATAGAAATTATGTAAAGAAATTGATTATAGGATGAAAATCTATATCAAATTCTCAGTAACATGTTTGTGATTCAGTGTTCTAATTGGTGTCTAGATATCATAAAAGCTATATTTATTACTAATGTTAGGGAAAATGTTTTTCATAAAAATGTCTTTTGTTTTAGTATGTCAGATGATGAACAAGAGAGTGGCTGTGATACAGTGGATGGTTCCCCAACTTCAGATTCTTCAGGACATGACAGTCCATTTGTAGAAAGCAGCTTTGTAGAAGACTCCTCTCAAAATACAGAGTCAATAGCAACTGTTGACACAGAAACCAAACCAGCTGTCTGTACTGTGGTGGTACCTCCAGTGAGACTAGAAAATAGACTCGATTCAGATGAACAGATGGCAAATACAGGTAAATTAGACTCTTCTCTATCATTGTGCTTTTTAAAAGGACAAATAGTTTTCTTTGTAGGAAAGTGTCTTGTTACTGATATATATTTCTTTTCACTAGTTTCCTATGCCATTGTAAGTTTTGGAAAGTTATAATCATAAACTCCTTTTTCTTTCTTAGTTTTAAGATTTTGGGTAACTGTATAAACTATTAAGAAATCTAAAGGCCATTCAGATTTTTCTTAGAGAAGGAAGTATACCAATTCTGCAATATTTTCTTTATTGGCAGATTCCATATGTCAGCCATTAGGAAAAGGTCGATCTGCCCCTGGAAGATTAAACCAGTCTTCTGCTATGAGTAACCGTCAGCAAAAACTGACAACTGCATCCCAGCAGCAACATTTGAATTTCAGTCAGGTGTGTTTATTCATGAACTCTCCTGTTGTTACTGACATTGGAATTCATCAGCTGTGTCTTACTGTGTTAAAAGGCCCTAAAAATGGATAGTGCGCTGATAGATTTTTTCTTTTCTAACTCATGTATGATAGGCACAATAATTAATTAGAAGATTAGATTAAGTAGTTCTGAAATACTTCTATAGGAAGTTCTGGTCTTTAGCTTGTCATTCTGTTCTCTCATTTTTTGTTTCACTTTGATCTCAAAATTCTGATTTGCTTGCTATAGGTTGCATTATTGGTAGTTAGGCCATTAATTACATGTTTAATTTGTCCTAGTGTTTAAGCATTTAAAGTATGTGTATGTATATAAAAAATCTTGATGTATATATGTGTATATACACATATATACATCAAGATTTTTTTTTCTTCTGTGGTATGATGGAACGACTACTGGATTTGAAGTATGTGCACCTATATAGAAATCTTAGTTTTTGTTACTACCTGTGTGCCTTTGGTCACAATCAACAGGCAGTCCAAATACAGATATTAAACATGCATTATATGTTAAGAATTTTGCTGGGCAGTAGGAATATAAATAAAAAGAATGAAACAGTCCCTATTCTCTTGATGTTCTTAGGGAAGACAAGATGTATATATAAAATAATATAAGCCAGTACAAAACGAATAAATAGAAGCATGTACAACATAGTTAAAGACAAGGTAATTTGGGAGGGAGAGGACTAGCAATTAGGAGGATCAGGAAAGGCTTAATGCAGAAAATGGCATCTGAGCTGACCAGGAGGAAAAGAGGATCTCTTGGAGGCTCCTGGAAGGAGGAAGTATGCTCCAGGTATGGAAGGCCTGAAGAAAAGACCTGGAATGACATGTGTGAAATACAGAAAAAAGACCATTCTAGCTACATCACAGAGTCATGGGAGAGGGAGTCTTGAGAAAGAGAAGTTGGGGCCAAGTTGAGTAGGGCTTTAGATACATAATAGAAGAGTTTATGGCCTCAAGACATTAGGTATCCAGTAGTGTTGGTGGATGGGGGAAGTGATAATAGGGAAAATTACTTTGGAGGCTATATGGAGGATAGACCAGAGAGGGAAAAGACTTGAAGAAGGATACTAATTAGAAGACCATTGTAATCATTTAGGAAAGAAGAATGAGGGCCTAAAGTAAAGTTGTGGTTGTATGAGTGGAGGGACAGGAGTTGGATGTGAGACATACGACTAAATGGATATAGGAGGTGAATAGGAGTGAGGAGAGCAGGATAATTAACTAGCTTCATGGACCTGAGGGTCCAGGACAGAAACTTGGGAAATGCCAGTAGTTACAGTTAATGAGTCAGCCAAGATGGAAGAAGGGAACCAAGAGAGTAGATTGTACCTAAAAACCCTGATGGGGAGTATCCAGGAGGAAGTTCAAAAGAATTAAGACTAAGAAAAGACCAGTAAGGATCATTAGTCAGTTTGGAGAGACCCATTTTAGTTGAGTGATGAAGTTAGAAGCTAGATTACAAAGTTTTGAGGAGTGAAGAAAAGGAGAAGGAAATGGAAATGGAGTCAGAAGTTTGACTGGGAAAAGGAGGTGAGGATTAGCATGAAGGTTAATCAGTTTTTTTATGGATGGGGAAGGTTTGAGCATATTTGTAATGTAGAAAGCAGTTGTAAATAAGAAGCTGTAAAGATTTGAAGAAATGGAGAATGAAGGATAATGTAGTCTTCTGGAGAAGACAGGAGGGGATGAGATCCAGTATACATATGAGGGTTTGGCTTTGGCAAGAAAAAGGACCACCTCTTTGCCACAAACTGGGGAATAAAAGAAGAGAATAGGAGATGATTTCAAGGAATTTTGAGATTGAAGAAATAAATGGGAGAAGAATGAGTTCAAGTTGAATGGCCTCTTTTTTTTTTTTTTTTTTGGATAAAATAAGATGCAACACTGTCAGCTGTGAGGGGTGATACTAAATAGATTTCAGATAACTTTTTTTGGGAAGTAAAATATGGAGTCAGGGAGGAAGAGAAGGACTTTCCTGTTGCAGTGAGGATCCAGTTGAGATTGGATAACATGAATTTATAATGCACCCTAATCATTATAGTTGCGCCACTTCCAGGCCCCAGAGTCCTCAGTTTCCTCATCTGTTTAATGAGGGGATGTGAACTAGATCATCTCCCAAGTTTCCCTTTGAGCTCTAAATCCTATGTCTCTGCTTAATAAGTGATTAATATATGAACACTAAAATTCTTCTGCCAGGTTTGAATGTTTTTCTTTCTTGTAGACCTGGGAATGAACTGTGTGTCTTGTATCCAAGGACTTGCCTAATTAACTTTGGAGATAATTAGCTCATAGGGTTAACCCCCTGGGAATGATTTTTTTTTTTGGCCCCCTTCCACTGACAAGTACTGTCTTATTCAGTGAACTCATGTCTCCATTTTGCCATGTTTCTACAATTAATTATACTCTTATGTATAACATTCAGTTATTTTTTTCTACATGGACAGGTTCAACACTTTGGATCTGGGCTTCAAGAGTGGAATGGGAACTATGGACATCGGAGACAGCAAGCTTATGTCCCAGCTACTGTTAGCAGCCATCCCTTCGCCTTGTCCCAAGGGAGTCCAAATCATACGGCGGTGCGTGCCCCTCTGGCCGGGACTACACCCCGCGCAGGGCAGCCTGCTCTTCTTCCTTACCCGCCGGCCGCACCCCTTGCTACTGCTGCACCAGTTACCCACCTCTTAGCCTCTCCATGTACCTCAAGACCCATATTACAGCATCCAGCCTACAGTATTTCTCATCCCAATGGCATAGTTCATCAAGTCCCAGTGGGAATCAATCCCCGTCTGCTCCCTTCCCCAACCATTCATCAGACTCAATACAAACCAATCTTCCCACCACATTCTTACATTGCAGCATCACCTACTTACACTGGATTTCCACTGAGTCCAACAAAACTTAGCCAATATCCATATATGTGAGAACTCAAATACAGTATATTAAGGAAGTTTGGTGATGCAAATGTTTGATTAAAACGAAAACATGGTATTTAATAAATATTAGCCATGGCACAAGAAAATTATTTTTTGAATCATGTAGACTTTGGTGCAATTTAAACAACTTTGAGCTTTAAAAAAACTCACTTTTAATGTGTTTTGCACATTTGGTATAACTTGTCTTTGGTCATGTTCTCTTCTATAGTTACTCTAGACAGGTGACTCTTGGGAGCCGAAATCCAGTTTTGCTCCTGTTATTTTTTATAAAATTGCCTTCTAATTAGTGCAAGACATGCCTACATTTGGGAAGCCATTCAGTGTACAGCTTTAGAGCAACAGATGCACACGTGTCAGATGTACAGTGGACAAGTAAACTGTCTGTGTTCTTATCTATATCTTGGTATTTAAATGTCGGGTCACTTAGCGAAAAAGGCGAGCTATTGTTCTCACATTTGCATGTGTCTTGCATGGGCAAAATGTTGCCTAGACATTGCTCTTAAATGTCGTCCTAATAATCTCAGCTGCATTGTAAACCGTTCCCACACATAGTGCCTTAAATATTCAAGGTTGTTAATGTTACTCCATATATAGAAATGTTGAGGACTGCAGCACTTACGATTCAGATCTGCTGATTTTTTTGGATAGAGTGATGTTCATTTTTGGTTTTGTGTGGTGTAGCTTTTGGTAGTGGGTGTTTTTCCCTTATAAAAAAGGCAGCATGTTTTGCTATAGCCAAATTATGCTGTCTTAATTATTTTTTGTGTGATCTAGCTTCAAGAAAAGCAAGCAGTTTAGTAATGCTTAAGAAAAGTTGATTGAGTATCTTATGGGTAGTTGCTAAGTAAATTGTCACAACTCAGCATTTTGTACTGTTTAGTGGCACTTCAATACAGTGTAAGGAGTTTATTTTGGAAGTGTTCATGTCTAAGTGGATTTCCTAAAATGTTTAGAGGTGCAGGAGGCATGACTTGGACTAGATAATGAAAGGAAATACAAAATGCTCATTGATTCATGATGTGGTTTCATCTTAGCTTGAGCAAACCATGCAGTATTTAATAAATAGTAGCAGAATATTTACTATTGAAGCTTGAAAAGATGTGAGTCCTTTGTGTGCAATCTTTCATTTATGCATGTGAGAGCTTTTAACCGTTTTATACAATGGTGTTTGTTTTAGCCTGTTGGTGGTGTGTGCTAATTTAATACATTCCGTCAGGGACAAGAAATTTTACGTGCTTTTTTTCCCCACAAAGTGTGTCTTGGGTTTCTTTTTCTTCTTTTTTTTTTTTTTTTTGTGGGTGTGTGTATGTGTGTGTGATTCTGTTTAAATGAAGTTGCTTTTGCAGCACCAAAGACTTAATCATCCATTTCCTATAAAAAGGTAGCTACTTTTTGCATAGACCTCAAGTATATCATAGTTTAGGAATGGGATTTAGGGAAAGATATTAAAATGAGGCTGTGTTTTAGCTTATGGGCAAGTAATAAATCGTATCATTTATCTTGAATGTATCATAGATAAGCTGCTATATAAGGATTGCCACTTCAGATAGCTGTGAAATTAGATGATCAACTAGTTCTTATTTAGCTTTCTAATTTCTGTATAAGTCTGATTGAATGAAATAGAAGTGGGATTTTGATTTATATTTTGCTTTCTTGTTTGGAGTGTCATTGTAACTACTGTATTGTAAATGATGGAAGATGATTGCCTATGTTATTTTGGGGTGTGTTACTTGCATCAGTATTTTATCAACATTAACTTTTGAGCTCATCGCTGCATATAAATGGGATATATCAATGTAACTTAATTATTTTTATGTTTTCATACTGGCATTGCGTTAGACACTTGAGAAGCTGTATCTTGCAGGCTTGACTTAACTTTCTTTTTAAGAGACAAAATCTGGAATACAGTCTTTAGAGCATTTACTGGAATAAACAGTGCAAACAAAGCATTTGAGTTTAAACTCCCCAAATGTTTTGAAATTAGAGCATTTCTTTAAATGAATGAATTTCATACCACTAGTACAGCTGTCTTACCGAATTGTCAGTAAGCTAATAAGGGATATATTTTTCTTTACTCCATTAACACAAGCAGTGTTTTAGTTAATGAATATCTAGGTGAAATAAATGTGCCTAAAATTGATTTTTAAACAAAAACAAACAACAGTATTAGATCACAAAATAATACCAGCAGTACATTTTTAGACACACTGAAAATGAAGGAGCTTAATTTTTCCCACAAGTTTCAGTGTTTTTAGTAATCAACTCTATGCATTTTATACAAAGATAATTGTATATAAAATAAACATCAGAAAATGAGTATCCTGAAATGAATTTAAATATAATTTACACATATAAAGAAGCATAAACTTATGGAGTCAAGAAAATATTTTTAAGTGAACTTGTCATATGCCCTTCACAGTCTTAGTTTATTTATATAATCTAGCAGATTTTGATTTCTGCCTCTTGGTCCTGGGAATCAGATTTTCTCAATGCAAAGTCCATTGCTGGCAATGGTTGTGTTGGGGACACCAACAGTAACTGTTTTCTTTTTGTTGGGGGCCATGCAACTTTCACTGCTCTGATATCTTTTATTTTCTCGTGTTTTAAGTTGTAAGGCTGTGATGATGTTACATTGACAAGTGAACTCAAAACCTTACTGTTGTCTTATAACACAATAACATTTGTTACTGATATTCCCCAGTTAAGTATGCTACTCTGTAAAGATTGTAATCATGGAAACCTTTTGCATTTTGAAAAAAATGCAATTTTCTCTGGAAATTCTTTCATCTAAATTAAGCAAATGGATTTTTAAAAAACTTCTGAAAAAATATTACCCTTCTTTAAACCATTTATATATAAGCATTTGTTGGTTTTAATGCTTTTTAAAATAAAACACTGCATGACTACAGAGTTGCATATTTGCATACTATTTTTAATTTGCAAATTATTTTTATAAAAATGCCTGATCAATTTTTATCTTTCAGGGTGTTTAATCAGATATGCTACTGTATCAGCTAAATCTTTTGATTTTAGTGTTTTAAATTTCTACTGCTAATTTTGACTTGATTTTTGTTATGTAAAAGTTAAATCACACTGCAAGGTGTAGAAAGATATGTTTAAATATAAGCCCAATGATGTAGACTTGATTACTGAATTTTAACTGTTACCTGTGTAACAATTTGTAGATTTGTGGCTGGTTCTCTCTCCCCTCACCCCCTCTTCTTCCTCCCCTTCCCTGTCCTTCCCTTCTTTCTCTCCCTACCCCACCCCCTTTCTCTCATTGGTTGGTTGGGTTTGCTCTTATTTCTATGCTACACTAGTTTGTCATGTAGCAGTTGCACTGTGCAATATTACAATAAGGACTGGGAAAAAATTTTTATGGCTGTAATGTGTCTTAGAGTTTGCGATAGTATTTCTCTCTAGTTCTCAGTGATTTCAATGTGACCAAGCCTTCTGTACTTTGTCACAAAAAGCGGGTTTTCCAAGTGACTATTTTGGTGAGTGTCAAAAATGAATTTCTGGTGTATCACTGTCAAGACTCACTTTGAATTAAAACATACATCGCAGCAAACACTTGGTTGACTTTTATTTCCGCCAACACAAGTAATGTTCATATACTTTAAATAGAAGGTACCAATCCTACAGATAGGTAGAGGCTGGGTTATGAGATTTGCTTGGTACCAAAGACACCATGCTGAAAACCACCATGGAGTAGATAACTCCTTGAGAGTTCATCCATTTTTTAATTCTTTTGGGATCATAGAAGAAATCACTTGACTGACCTGTTTAGTTTGTGATTATTTTTCAATATGCTATAAGGGAATTTTTAAAAAGGTAATTAGAGATAAAAATTATCAACCAAATATGCTAAAGCTGCCCCGTTTTTCTTAAGGTAAAAAAGAAATTTGAATATGAATTGAAGCCTTGGCATTTAGAAGAATCCAGATATTTTCTTTGTTTCTTTTCTTTCTTTTGTTTTTTAATCCAAACTATTTTCAAAAGATATAGCAAATTAAAAAACCAAAATCCTCAGTAGTATCTTGTAGTACTTCTAGATTTTATTTTTAGGAGTTTTTTTGTTTTTGCCATTGTCCAATAATGTATTGTTGTCGTCATCACTACCTATTACTCCATTACAAATTTTGGGTTCAGAGTATCATTCTAGGTATTTTCAGAAGACTCTTTCTATCATCTTAAGTAGATCACTTAGCTCTTTTACACATTTTAAAATCAAAATGTAAATAGCAGTACATTTAAAATATGGTTCTTAAAAGTGGAATTACACTACTCAGCAGTGGTACTCCAAATGATTTTTAGAGAAAAAAATAGCATGGCATCTGTCATATATAATCAATCATTTGTTAATTTCCATTTTTGAAGTCCTTTTTTCCAATATAAAGTGTTCGTAATTAAAATCTAGGCTCCTCAAACAGAACTTTTCCTTTTTCATTAGCAAATCTCTTCTAACACTGAAGTCCCTCTACTCTATCTCTGGTGCCAACTGTGTTGTGCCCATCTCTTTTGTCCCATTCAAGGTTTATTCAAGATGAATTTACTTTTTCTTGTATGACATGCTAATAATGAATTGACTGCTTGGATGCAGCTGTTTTGATGATTGTGTAGTGGGTGTTGCTGTGAGCCTATTCTCAGGGAATTAGTGGGTTATATGTTTTTAGCCATGTTTTATTAACATAAGTATGTTTTCATGCTCTTTGGGTCTTTATACTATAAAGTTGTACTTTTATTTGCAATATCTCTTTTTGATATACCTTTTATGATTATCTGTAGACCAAAAAACTCCCGATTCTTTCAAAGAATTTAAATTTTAAGGTAAGTCTCCTTTTTCTCTTCAAAATTTTTTCTCTTTTATAAAACCTTAATTTCCAAATATTTTTCCCTTTCCTTTTCCCAGCAAATCATTCCTTATAGCAAAAAATAAAAAGGGGGAGAGGCCAAAAATCAGCTCATAAGCTAAATCTGACCCTATAAAATATTCCATACCCAGAGTCCCTCACCTTTGTAAAAAAAGGGAAGGAGGCCCAATTTCCTCATTTGTTCTCCAGGTCCAAGCTTTTTGAATGCTGTAATTTGACAGCATTCTGTTGGTTTTTTAAGTCCAAAATTTCCATTTATATTGTGTATATTGTTTTCTTGGTTCTGCTTACTTCAGTCAGACCATAAACATTTTTTTAAGCATCTGTCCTGCACAATGCTAAGACTGCATTGGTTCATGCAGGTCTTCCCAGACACCTCTGAATTCTACATATTCAATTCTTGTGATGCTGCAGTATTTTATTACATTCATGCATAACTAGGTATACCCACTTGGTGGCCAATTCTTTGCTATTACCAAAAAAAAAATCCTGCTCTGACTGTGTTTTTACATATATATATATATATGACCTTCCTTTCTGTCTTTGACTTTTTGGGGATATACATATGTGTGTGTGTGTATTTATTTGACTTTTGGAATACACACACACACACACACACACACACACTTGCAGTAGGATCTCTTGGTCAAAAACTGTAGTTGTTGGGGTCACTTTTTATAGTCTAGCTACACACTAGTTTCCAGAATAAATGGAGTAATTCCCAGCTCTAAGAACAATGTTTTGTTTCCTCTTTCTATAACCCCTTCAAGGTGGACTATTTTCATCTTTTCTCATTGTAGTCAATTTGCTACATATTATGTGAAACCTTAGAGCTTTTAAATTTGCATTTTTCTCATCATTGGTGAATAGGCAATGTCTTTCAGAATTACAGGAACCAGCTAAAACAATCCAGATAGACAGAGATCTCTACTATAGCCTAAATGGCAAGTGATTGTCCAACTTCTTTTCAAAACTCTGAAGGAAAGGAACTCAACAGGCCATTCCACGCTTTTGTACATCTTGAACTGTTAAGAAGCTTTTTAAAGGTGTTCCATAAACATCTCAAACTCAATATGTCTCAAAACAGACCCCAACTTCTCCAAACTTTCCCTACTATTGTAGAGGATACCACCATCTTTCTAGTCCCTCAGCCTCAGATTTATCATCCTCAGCTTTTACACATCTGGCAGTTCTAGTTTGTTGCCAGATTGTATTCATAATATCTATGGGATGAATTCTCTTCTCCACACAGCTACAACTCTTGATATAGATCTTATCACCCCACACCTGGATTATTGCAAATGCTTTTGCCTTGTCTCAGGTGTTTCCCAATTGTCACCCTCCAATAAAAATGAAGTACTTACCAGGGATACAAAAAAATAGAGTCCTGCCCTCAAGCAGCTCACAATCGAACAGGGAAGGAAGGCAGGGAATTCCTAGGAGACTCACCTTGAAAGTTCTGAACTCCACATGAAGGAATGCTTGGGGAGGAATTTAGTATGCAGAAGGAGATTCAGGATGACTGAAGTTGGGAGCTTTGGTGCCTGAGAAGACTGTGCTACCCTCGACAATAACAAGTTCATAGTGTTTAGAGGGAAGGATGATGAGTTCTGGTTTGAACATTTCGAGTTTGAGATGTCCGAGAGGCAGTTGGAGATGTGTGTAAATAGAATTAGCTATAGCCTGTTCCATAGTTAAAACTCTAGCCATCAGAGATAATGTCATCTTCACCTCCCTTAGTGGGGAGGGGAGATGAGTTACCCACACATGACAATAAGTAACAAATCAAGAACAAGGGACGGCCCTTTTGGGCAATCCAAATCAGTATAAGGGCTGCCATTTGTCCACTTGAATTAGAGGTGGACCCCCAGCAAGTGATGAAAGACACTATCTCTTCAAGTATGTTGGTTACTTCCTGTTGGGGCAGTTCCCACTTTGAACTTGGTGCTGAAGAATCTCGGCTGAGACCTCAGGCTGCTTCCACTCTGAATGGTCATGTGGGTAAGTTAGGCTGACTTCCTTGGCCTACCTTGGAGTTTCCAGACTCTACCTTAAGTAGACCTCTAGCCTCTCTGATTGCTAAGGCCTTGTGGCGTGTAATCTAGTTTAATTAGCCTTTTAATCCTCTCTCTCCGTCCTGGCCTCTGAAGGCCCGGACTAACCTCTACCTCTTTCTATTTCCCTTGCCTTCTACCCTTCCTAATTGTAAATAAACTACCTTAAACCCGATCCTGACTTGGGTCTATTTTAATTATGAAATCAATCTGAATTATTGATTCCTGGCGGCCACACCTTAAAACTATATATATATATATATATATATATATATATATATAATTCTCCCTCTTACAGATGTAAGCATGGGACTTGGGGAAAGGTACAGCTGGATGGCACAGGGGGGGAAGAATACCAGTTCTGGAATTAGGAAGACCTGAGTTTGGCCTCCTATATTTATTAGTTGTGACCCTGGGTGAGTCAGTTAATTTGTTTGCCTCAGTTTCTTCTTCAGTAAAGTGGGAATAATAATAGCACCTATCTCTGAGGGTGGTTATGAGGATCAAATGAAATAATTGTAAAATGCTTAGCACTGTGCCTAGTACATAATAAGTGCTATATAAATGTGAACTATTATTATAATAGCTTCTTCCGAATAGAGATGATGAGATTACCAAGTAAGGTAATATGGACAGTGGAGGGAGAAGAGAGAGCAGGATAATTCTTGGGGGACACCTATGATTGGTAGGCATGACCTGTATGAAGGATCAGGCAGAAGATGCTGGAAAACTTTGGTTAGAGACAGAACAATATTCCCAAAATCTAGAAAAGAAAGTATTTGGGTGATCAAATATCCAAAGCTGCAGAGTACTCCAGAAAGATGAAGATTTAGAAAGCGCCATTAACTTGGTGATTAAGAGATCCCTGAAGAAGTCATTTGGAGAGAGCAGTTTTAGGAGAATGAAGAATTTGGAAGTCAAATCACAGAGGATTTAGAGTCTTGTAAAGCAACCACTGTCAACTATTTATCACTAATGTGCTAGTCACTGTGCTAAACACTGGTAGTGATACAAAGATCCTTGTAACAAAAAAGAATTCTTGCTCAAGGAGTTTAGAGTCTGGAGAAGAAAAGTAATGGAGGTATAGACAGTTTTCTCAAGTAGCCATAAAGGGGAGGGAAGTTATGGGATGTGATTTGATAAGGGTTTTTATTTTAATTTTTTTAAATGATCTACTAGAGAGGGAGAGATTGGAGATTAGAACGAAGATGATAGAGGAATCAATCCATTGAAGAGGCCAGGATGGCATGTTGTCAAGGATTTTGAATTGGCAAAGAAAGGGGTCACCTGAGTGATGGATGAAAAAAATAGGGGAATACATGAGTAATGTAAGAAGAGAAGGGATAGCCTCAATTTTAGTGAAATAGGAGATGAATATGTCTGCCAGGGGTAAGGAAGGATGGGTGAGGAATGCCATCAGAAATTTGAACAGGGATAAAAAGTTGAATGGGAGAGTAAGTTGGCTATGGGAAATGGCAAATAGATTGCCTCCCTCAGTAGACTTTTTTTGCAATCATTGACAATCAGTCTGAATTCATTCTTTAGTAGTTAGTGTACTCCCACCCTGCCATTCTCTCCCCATCTCAATGATTTTGATCTTCTCTGGCAGTCATTGTCCAAACTCTAGCCCTCCTTCCTAATTGCTTGCTCCCTTTCTCCCATCCTTCTCAACCTGAGCCCTATAGCATCCCATTCCAAAACTACACTCTTTATGCTGTGTACGCTCTCTGGAATTCTGCTCCATAGTGATTTCATCCTAAAATTTATCCTTCTTCCATCTTTTTACACACCCTGAGATTTGGTTTCTTCCTCATGACATGGCCTCCTTGGACCCCAGCACTGGTTGCATTTTCACTGGACATAGTGGAAGACTTATAATACTTTTTGTTTCTCTTTGCCCCTTTGTCCCTTTCTCTACCACCATCATTCAGTAACTTCTTTGAGGTTCATTCAATCCATATTTATTACCCAATCAAGATTCTGGTAGCTATTATGTATTGGTACTCACAATTGTTTATCATTTTCTCTGCCTAATGACACCTACACCTGTTCTTCATCCTCATCATGACCTCCAGTCCTCTATCTCTTAGGCCCATCACTCCAATCAATGCTTAACTCCCTTCCTCATCTTGATTTTTTGGTGAACCAGTTCAACTCTTCACTGTCCCCTATTTTCAAGTTCCTTGCTACCTTATCCTTTTTTTAAAACCCGTATCTTCCATTTTAGGATCAATACTATGTATTGGTTTCAAAGCAGAAGAGTAATGACCAGGCAATGGGCATTGTGACTTGTCACACAGCTAGCTATCACACAGCTAGGATGTCTGAGGCCATTTGAACCTAAGATCTCTCATCCCTAGGCCTGACTAGCTAGCTGCCCCTTTGCCACCTTATCCTATTGCAAATCGTGCCCTTCCAAGGCTCAATCTTGTTTTGCTCTTATCCATCCACTGCCTTTGCTACTCTTTTCTTGTGTTCCTAAACGGAGCTGGAGAAAATGCTGAAATTTGGGCATGGCCTAGACCCACTATAAATTTATGTTCCATGTCAACTGAGCCCTCACAAGGTCAAGGCAATCTTTTTACACCTTCATGATTGATTTACTATTTTGATCACCACATCAATTATTTCAAAGTATTCCAACCCTTCAGACCTTTATGACAACCCATCCCTTAACTCATCACTGAGGACCTCACCTCATACTTCACTGAAAACCAAAAGTTCCTCCTCTCTTCTTAGTCATTTTGCATTACTCAGACATCTTTCCCCCTCCTCTCTCCTGCTTCAGCCCCGTGTCCCGTGAAGAAGTACCCCCCATCCTTTCTAAGACAACACTATCCACATGCACTCCAGATCCCATCTCCTTCCATATTTTCCAGTAGGTTGTACCCTCTATCATCTCTACTCTCTATTTCAGGTTTCTAATTGCCTACTGATTGCTTCCCCATGTCCTTGCCTTCCCCATCTTAAGAAAACCAACCTTCATTCGATCCATTGATACTCTTAAAGTCATCAAACTGTATCTTATCCCTCCTCCTTTTTGTGTCTAACTGCTTCCACTTCCTTTCATCTCACATTTTAAACTACAGTCTAGGATCCCTCTTCATTATTCAACTGAAACTACTCCCTCTGAAGTAGGCTCTCTTAACTGCCAAAACTAAAGAATGGCCTTTTCTCAATCCATTTTCTTCTTGGTCTCTACAGCTTTAAATGTTGCTGATAATCTTCTCCTTGATACATTTCTCTTTAGGTTTTTGTAAAACTTCTCTACCTGTCTAGACTTTCATCTTTTTCCAGCTCATCCTCACAAAAGGCATTCCCCAAGGCTCTCTTCTAAGCCTTTTTCTCTTGTCCCTCTAAATTATTTTGCTTGGTGATCTCATCAGCTCCCATGGATCCAAATGTAATCTTTTGCAGATGATTCTCATATTGATTTGTCCAGCCATACTCTCTCGTCTGAACTTTAGTTTTGGATCTCCAACTGCCTACTTCACAGTTCCAATTGGATGTTTTATAGACATGTTAAACTCAACATGTCCAAAGCTGAACTCTTATTTTTCCTCTGAAACCCTCCCCTATTTTGAATTCTCTTGTTGATCACACCACCATCTTCTGGATCACCTGGGCTTATAACCTAGATTTTGTCCTTAACTCACTTCTCGTCTGCCATATCCAATCTGTTGCCAAGTCCGGCTGATTATACCTTCTTAATATTTCTTATATACTTTCCCTTCTCTCCTCTGACACTACTATCACTCTGGTACCAGCTGTCATCATCTCATACCAGGTAGAGTTGGATCTGGGCCTGAAATCGGGAAGATCTGAGTTCAAGTTTGGCCTCAGATACTTGCTAATTGTGCAACCCTGGGCAGGTACTTACCCTCTGTTTGCCTTAATTCACTGGAGAAGGAAATGGCCAGCCACTCCAGTATCTTTGCCAAGAAAATCCCATAGACAGCATTGATGTGGTATGGTCCACAAGGCCATGAAGAGTCCTAGATGTGCTGGGACAAATGGACAAAAACAACCCTGTGTAACCCTGCACAGAGCTTGGCGGCACTCCTGATTCTGTCCTCTGGGGCCGAATGGAAGAAGTTTAATCCCTCCTCTCCGTGCCAGTCCTTCAAATATTTGAAAACAGTTTCTTCTTCAAGTTAAGTATCTTCATGGTCCCCAATCTTAATAAAAATAATTTTTGCTCCCTAACTTCTGCAGCAATTTCCTTGTCCCCATTTCTGGTCACTAAACTTCTAGAGAGCTTGTTACTGTCCACCAAGAATAAAATCAAGGGATAGTTGGTGCATGGCTTTCTGTTTACAGATGATTGTGTACTCTGCAGGCTCTGAAACTGAGGTGCAACAGAGCATGGATCAGTTCTCTGCCACTTGTGCTAATTTGTTCTGATAATTTATACCAAGAAAACATTGGTTCTCCACTAGCCAGCACCACACCATTCATATGTGGAGCCATTGGTTATAGCAGATGGTGGAGAAATTGTGAATGCTTTGGATAAGTTCACTCACCTTGGCAATATACTTCCCAGGGATATCCACATAGATGATGAGGTTGATGCGATGCATTTACCACAATTACCTCAGAGTCTGAGAAGATCCAAAGCAAAGTGTGAGAGAGAAGAGGTATTGGGCTGCCTACCAAACTGAAGGTCTACAGAGCCATTGTGCTGACCTCATTGTATGCTTGTAAAACCTGGACAACCTACCAGCCAAGAAACTGGGTTGCTTCCATTTGAATTAAGAAGATTCTGAAGAGCACTTGGCAAGACAAGATGCTGGCACCGAGGTCCTTCCTGGGACTGAACTTCCAAGCATTCAGACTGCAGAGAGCACGAAACCCATGGGCTGGCCACACTGTTTGAATAGTTTGAGACTATTTCACGGAGAACTCACCCAAGGCAAGCACTCATATGCAGGTCAGAAGAAGTGAAACACGGACCTTCTCAAGGTCTCTCTGAAGAACTTTGATATTGATTGTGAGACATAGGATTCACTGGCACAGGACCATCCAGTATGGCATGCCTCCATCAAAGAAAGCACTGTGCTCTATGAGCAAAGCTGAATTTCAGTACCTCCAAAGAAACATGAGATGCCCAAATTTAGAGACATCTTGTGCCCAACCTGTGGTAGAGCCTTCCAAGCTCATATTGGTCTGATCAGCCATAAGTTGGACACACTGTGTACATTGACCCCAACATAGTGATATCATTTTAGACCTCTTTGAGTGTGAAGGACAACAACTAACCAACCAAATGGTTAAATAAGCATTCTAAAAACTACCTTTACATGAGATAATAGGAAGCCAGAGATGAACAATTTAGACAATTTAGTTTTAAAATAAGTTTTTATAACTTACTTAAATAAAAATATTTTAATATAATAAAAACTTGTTTTTTACATCATCATCATTTCTCCCAGTATCCTTCCCATCCCACTTCTAGAATGCTCCTCTCATACAATAAATAGTATTTTTAATGAAAAAAAAAGAGGAAAAAATCAGTCCAGTTGATTAATATATACATCAAAAATTCTGCAAGATATGTGCAATGTGTAATCCATATGGGCCTGAGACCTCTACAAAAGGGGTGTCCCTCTCTTATATCTCTTCATTTGAGTCCTGCTTGGTCTGAATAATTTTGTTGTATTCCCTTTTAATTCCTATGTACAGTTTTTTCCATTTAGGTTCTTTCATTGTCTTATTGTTTCTAGTTTCTGCTTCACTCTGCATCAATTCCTGTAGATCCATGTTTCTCTGCATTCATCACAGTCATCATTATTTTATTACATTCATGTACCACAGTTTGTTTAGCCATTTCCCCAATTGATGGACTTCCACTTTGTTTCCAATTCTTCACCATCACAAAAAGTGCTGCTACAAGTATTTTGATGCATTTGGGGACTTTCTTCTTATGAAGGTTTCCTTTGGGCATAAGCCCAGTAATGGAGTTTCTCGTTCAAAGGGAATAAGCAGCCTGGTCACTTTATTTGTATAATTCCAAATTGTTTTCCAAAATGGTTATACTATTTCTCAGATACATTTCCCCATATTTCCCATTTTCTTTCACAAGTTCATTTTATAGGTGAAGAAATGGAGGCAAACAGGATTAAATGACTTGCCCAGGATCACATAGCTAGTGTTTGGGACCAGATTTAGACTCATGAAGATGAGTTGTCCTGACTCTTGGCCCAGTGCTGTATCCACTGCACCACTTGGCTACCCCCTTGCTAAACCACTGCCTGTTTGGTATAATGGCTAGAGCTCTTGGCCTCTGAATAGGGGACCTTTGTTCTTAGTTTCAAATTTATTATCCAATTAGCAGTACAAGATCCAGCATTTCCTTTATCTCTGGATGTCCATTTTCTAATCCAGTCAGGAAGGTATTGAAATAAAGGAATGGTCCCCAAGCCCTTCTTTTTAAACCCTGACCTTCCATCTTAGAATCTATACTGCATATTGGTTCCAAGGCAGAAGAATGCTAAGGGCTCAGCAATGGGGATTAAGTGACTTGCCCAGGGACACACAGCTAGGAAATGTCTATGGCCAGTTTTGAACCCAAGACCTCCCCATCTCTAGGCCTGGCTCTCTATCCACTGAATCAACTAGCTGAAGTAATCTGAGAATTAGCCAAAGGAAGGTCACCACAATTATTGTTCCATGAAAAATGGATAGAGATTTTGTTCATCCTTGACTCCTCACTCAATCCAATCAGTTCTGTCTCTTTAACATCAGCCTTTTATCTCCTCTTCGCTCAAATGACCACCTCTTGCTCTGCACTTTAGCCATAGTCTTCTTACTGCTTCCCCTGCCTTATATTTCTCCATTTTTCTACAGAGCTGCCAAAGTAGTATTGTTGGATTATGGCCAATCCATGGCAGTTAGTTCATATAGTGAAAAGAATGTAGGACCTGGGTTTAGGGAGACCTGAGTTCAAATTATGACTCAGAATAACTGTGTGACCCTGGCCAAGTCACTTAACCTGTCAGCCTATTTCCTCATCTCTAAAATAGGGTAATAATGTAATAACTGTACTTACCTTCCAGGATTATGTGAAGATCAAATGAGCCAGTATTTATAAACTGAATACTAATGATTAGTGCAAGATAGCTAAGATAATTTTTTTTTTAGAGGAAAGTAGGTGGTGCAGTGGATAGAATGCAGGACAGGGAATAAGGAAGTCCTGAGTTCAAATCTAGCCTCAGACACTTATTAGCTATGTGACCCTGGACAAGTTATTTTATCTCTATCTAATCCAGTTTCTTCATCTTCAAAATAGGGATTATGCTAAGCATCTAACTCACAGGGTTATCATGAGGATCAAATGAGTTAACAGACATATAGTGCTTTGCAAATGTTAAATGATAACTATTATTAATATTGTACCAAAGACAATTTTATAGATAAGGAAACTGAGGCTGAGATAAATTAAGTGATTTGCTCAGGGTCATAGTTTTTTCCTCATTCTAAGTCTAATAGTACTCTATTCAGTACGCCACCTAACTGCCTAGGTATTGTTAATATAATGGAATTTTATGGTGCCGTATTTGAATGGCTCTGTAATTGCACTAATTTTAGATGCTCCAACAATGGAGATTGCCACCCATTCGTGCCTGCCTATGCTGACACTGTATTGAGAGTCATAGCCTACTTGGTTCAGACCTTCCTGAAAACATTTACTAGATGTGTGATCCTGGGATTGTCACTTAAACTTTTTCTGCCTCAATTACCTCATCTGTCAAATGAAGAAAAGTTACACCCAATGGAATCTAAGGTCTCTTCTAGATTAAAATCTATGATCCTATAACTCTTATCCATATATCCTTAAAGTTAACTACAGGGATCCACCCAGTGTGTTGGAGACTTTTTTTTTCTCCTGGCAGGATATTAATGGGTCACTTGGGATGCCCACCCATCAGCCCATCATGTGACAAGCCCATCTTCTCTATTATCACACATATCCCCGTGGGCACATATCCCTGAAGACCTTGGGGAGTAAGAGCCTTGGGGAACAAGGGCAAGGACACACATTCCTTACCAAGAGATAGGAAGACTACTCAGACACAGAATTGGGCATAGAAATATATTTCACTCAATAGGGAACTACAGGAAGCAAAGGGTAGAAGAGGAAGGGTAGACTAAAGGGTTAGAGTGGAATTGTAAGGGTTAAAAATGAAAGGTTGGATTAAATACATTAAAATGTGGTCTCTGAAATTATTACTCAAGTCAGAATGATTTGTTATGGTAGTTTATTTATAAAAGGAGTAAGAGTGAAAGTAGGGAAAATCAGAGAGAGAGAGAGAGAGACAGAGAGACAGAGAGACAGAGAGAGACAGAGACAGAGACAGAGACAGAGACAGAGACAGAGACAGAGACAGAGAGAGAGTAGATAATCACACTCTGTCCCGGTCCAAACCACACAGGGCTTCAGAGGCCCCAGCAAAGGGGACCCAGAGGTAAATTAAACAAGGGTTTTAGCTATGAGGCCTCCCCTAAGATGAAGGGCTGGTACCTCCAGAAAAGCCAGGAAAGGGAATCAGCCTTTTTCGCTTACCCACGTGGTAGTTCTAAGGGAAAATCCAAGAACAGTCCTTTGAGGTCCCCAGCTAAAGCTCCTTCGAGGTCAAGTTTGAAGCTCAAAGAACTTGTCACTGGAAGTTCTTGCCACTTTTAAAGACCCTTAATGTCACTTCCTGTGCCTTCCACTTTACGTGGACCAATTGCAGCTATAGCTTTGCTTAGTACTGCCCAGGGGGCAATCGGTGGATTCTGATTTGTCACCCTCTATCACACACGTGGGTCACAGACCTCCCCATACTTACAGATAAGTGGGGTGTATACACTTCTGGTGATTAAATCTAAAAATAGGCGGGAGAGAGTTAATCCCATCTTCACAGAATGGGGCTCTTAGATTTCTCTGGCAGAAATAGGAACGTGGGAATCAGCATCCAGCTAAAAGTGGTTATCTTGCATCTGGTGAGAACTGGAGAGTATACTAATGAGGATTGTATTGAGAAAGTGAAAAGTCCAATGGCTCCCTTCAGGAGCTGCTGGTTCATTTGCTCTCTGCTGAGAAGCTGGAGAAAATCCCCATTCTCACAGTGATGGCTGCAGTAAAGTGACCAGCAATAATCTAAATCGAATACATTTTTACCCCGCAACTATATATTTTGATAGAAAAGGAAAAAGAAAGTAAAACCAATAACCCTATGATGTTAAAAAAAAAAAAAGAACCTAGACATTTTCCAAGAAATCTTAAAAGAAAATTGCCCAGATTTTTTAGAAGTAGGGTGCAAAGTGGAATTAGAAAGACTCTATTGGTCACCTACTAAAACAAACCCCCAAATGAAAATTCCCAGGAACATCATAGCTAAAATCTAGAGCTTCGGGATCAAAGAAATAATACTGCAAGGAGACAGAGTTCAAATACTGAGGAGCCACAGTCAGAATCACACACAAATTAGGAGCCACTATTCAAAAGGAGTTACCATCGAATATGATATCCCAGGTGTCAAGGCTTATAGCCAGAAAAACTGAACATAATGCTAGGGTTGGGTTTGAAAATAAAATTTTAATTAAAACAAACCCCACAAAACCCAATGCAATCTGGTTTCTGATCTCATTGGCTAACATATATAGTATATATAACATATATAGTATACAGTGCATACTATGTGCCAGACTGTGTTAAGTACTTTTATGGAGCTTTAATTTAAGACTCACAATAACCCTGAGAGGTAGGTGTTATTATTATCCTTATTTTACAGTTCAGCCAATTGAGGCAAAGATAAGTGATTTGCCTAGGGTTATGGAACTACCCAAAGCAGGATTTGAACCCAAGTCTTCCTGACTTTAGATCCAGTGCTCTATCCACTATGGCACCTAGATTGCAATTAAATTACCAATGATTTCTTAATTGTCAAATCATAGAATGGCAGATCTAAGCTGGAAGGGTCCTCACAGGCCATTTAACCCAACATTCTCTCCCCATCCCCTTTTTTTACAGATGAGAAAACTGAGGTCAAACAGGCAGTAAATGTTAGATGTGATGGTTTTTTTCTCAAATCTCATCTTCCTGTTACATTGTACACTACTGATTACCCTATATACCCAGATATTCTGAGTTTTCAAGACACTGCTCTCTCCTGATTCTTCTTCAACTATCTAATTTTTCTTCTCTATCTTTTTTTTTCCTGATCTATCCTTCTGTCCATCTCTCTCTCTCTCTCCCTCTCCCCTCTCTTTCTCTTTGTCTATCTGTTTTTCCCATCATTCCTCCTTTTATCCATCTGTCCATCCATCTGTTTGTCTATCTATCCTTCCCTCTATCCATCTGTCTCCCCATCCTTCTATCTGTCTTAGAATCACTAATTTCCTTTTTTTTTTTTAAATTTAATAAAGGCTTTCCTGGTCATCCCGTCTTTTCATGGCACCTTGTACCCATCACTACCTTATATTCATTTTGCAGATACTCATTAATGTATGTGACTCCATTCCCTGCCCCAGCCACCACCTTGGGGTCAGGGACTATTTTACTTTTGTCTTTGTATCTTTTATTCTTAGCATGGTGCCTTCTACTTAGTCAATAGTTGTTGACTGATTGATCGATCACTCAATCAAGCAGACGTTGACTTCACTTCAGACTTCATCCTCCTCCATCCAGTTGAGTCCATGGTCCTGCTGTTACTTCTGTTGTTGATGTGTTTATTCTTCCTGATTCTAAGCAGAGTTTGAAAATAGTTGTGATCTTTTGAATTTTGAAAAACCAGGAGGATAAGGCATCGGGAGGTCCAGGTTTTGTGGTCCATTCTAGGTTTTGTGGTCAGCTAGTCTGGCATTAATGTTGAAAGTAGTCATGCGTGGATAATTGAGAGTTAACTGCTTCATATTTTGTCTTTGTATCCCCAGGACCCAGTACATGGCAGGCCCTTAAAAAATGCTTGTTGATGAATGGCCATTTCTAGATGTTTCAAATTATTGATTTTCTCCTGGCAAGTGTTATTTTCAAGTTTTTTTATATAGTAGTATAGAATAAATAATAAATGATGAATCCATTTGACATGATTTCAATAGCAGTAATAGCATGAATTAATTAAGTGCCATGCACTGGGTTAATTGCTGGGAATACAAAGAAAAATCAAAACATGAATTCTGCCTTCAAAGAGCTCACATTCTCTTCAAATTTTAATTTTTTCAGTTATTGAGCATTTCCTTTTTTGCCCCCATTTCCTAGAAATGGAAAGGAAGGGAGGAAGGAAGGAAAGAAGGAGGAAAAAAGGAGAAATAAGGACAGGAAGAAAGAAAAAAGAATACACAATATATTATGAAAGTATAGTCAAACAAAGCAAATTTTGACATTGAATCTTATCCAGAATGCATTTCTTATTCATCATCACGTTTATGAGATGTTCTTTACCAATTCCTTGGAATCATGGTTGATTCTTTAGTTGTCTTTCAGAATTTTTAAAAAATCATATTGGTATTATAGTATAAATTGTTCTTCTGGTCCTGCTTACTTCACTCTGTATCAGTTCTCACAAAACTTTCCCCAATTCTTTGAAACCATGTCTTCTTTTCTTACAACACTTTAATGTATCCATAATATTCATATGGCAGAAATTATTCAACCATTCCCCAATTGGTTGCCCCCTTTTTAGTTTTTTTGCCACACACACTCAAAAAGTGACTTCAAATATTTGTGTACATACAAGGCCTTTTCCTCTTTCTTTGATCCTTTGGGGTATAAGTCTAGCGGTGGTCTAGCAGGATCTAATAGTGTGTGCTGTTTAGTAACATTTGGGGTAGAGTTCCAACTTTCCTTCCAGATGGTTGTTCCCTTCCAGAATTAATTCACAGATCCACCAACAGATAATCATATCAATGTGCCCATTTTCTTGCAGCTCTTCCAACATTTGTCATTTCTTGGTCATTTTTGCCAATCTGAAAAATCCCTTTAATTTACTTTTCTCTAGTGATTTGAAGCATTTTTTTTTCATATGACTATAAATAGTCTCAGAGCTCAAATTCTAACAGGGGAGACAACATGCTAACTACAAGATAGATCCTCTGTAAATGGAAGGTAATCAGAGAAAGGAAACAATTATTTATCTTTTGTTTCCATTCTGATTCTCACTGGTTCTACCTCCAAATGTGAGGTCTCTTAAAATGATAGAGGGAACTATCTACCTGTGAGAGCTGGGAATCAGTAATACAGCAAAGTTTACAAAGAGAGAAGGCAGGTCAGCTTGAAGTGTCCCTTCCCATCATTCTACAAGATTGGGCTGTCTCTCTCAGGCATGGAAATATGGGTGTGGAATTTTGGATTAAAGAGGCCAGCTAGGCAACTTTTTATTCATTTTTGAATCAGATTTTCACAGTGTGGAGCCATCATTTTTCAAAGTGTTACTTCACACCCAAATTCAGAAGGATTCCACAATTTTATATAAATGATGATGGCGTGATCTATTTATTTTCTCTAAAAGTTAATAATAATAATTAATAATAATATATTACATGTTAAAATGAATGGAAAATTAAAACATTAAAAAAATTTAAAATAACATTAC
>NC_058135.1:257114023-257128813 GCF_016433145.1 Gracilinanus agilis
ATTTAGAACTACCTTCTCCAAAAGCCTTTTTTTCCATTTTCCTTGGACTCCTTTTTGGGCTTGGGGCTGCTCAGTCTTCTCACCAGGACTCTAGTTCCTCTGTAGCTGGATCACATGGGCACCAGTAATTGCTTGACAGATTCCATGCTGGTCCTTGGGCATGGCAAGTTTCTTTCTCTAACTTAGTTTTGTCTTTCTCTTATTATCTTGCCTCAGACCCTGCCTTCTCATTTCTATTTCAAAACTACCTCTTGCCACCAGGACATTAGGAATGCCCTTGTTCCCTGACCTCCTACTGTTCTTGCATCACGGACCTTCAACCCTGGGTAGTGCCTACCATCTGAATTCCTCTTCTGAACTACTCAGCTCCCCTAGAGAATGGCATGTAATTGGGCTGATTTCACCCATCATAAATTTCTGATGTGTAGGCTCAACTGGGTTGACAATGTTGCACAGAGAGCCTTTGATTGGGGTCTCTGATTCTCTATCTCATTCTCCCAGCACTCATTTCACATTTACTTCTCTCTTCTTAGGCGCCTGTTCTCACCTCCCTTTTGATGGGTTCATAGGATCCAACTCTCATTTTGCTGAAAAGATGAAAACCAATATCTTAAGCTCCTCAACTTCCTTCTTCCAAATCTTAAATCTTTTAAAACATGTTTGCTAGCCTTATTCAGGATAGTTGTTGAGTTGTTTCAGTGTGTCCAACCTTTCTGACTCCATTTGGGGTTTTCTTGGCAGAGGTACTGGAGTGGTGTGCCATTTCTTTCTCCAGCTCATTCTACAGATGAGAAAACTGAAGCAGAGAGGGTTAAGTGACTTGTTCAGAGTCACATAGCTATTAAATGTCTAAGGGCAGATTTGAACTCACAAAGAAGAGTCTTTCTGAATCTTGGCCTCTATACTATCTAGCTGCTCCTAGAATGCTTTATAATCATTGCATTTGATCCTTATAAGAATCTAGTGGGGTAGGTGCTATTATTACTCATATTTTATATATACCCTGTTGAGATCTATTTATCATCTCCAGATAATCTTATAAGGATGGCTTAGTTGATAAGAAAGTAATGGGACACAGATGATCTTGACTGTTAACTCCCAAGTGCCATTGAGTCACAAGTTTATTACATAGGAAAATTCAAAATCCCTTTCACCCAGAAGAACAGAGAGAGTTTTACAGTTTCACAGATATTGCAATTAGTTTAGACAATATACAGAAACCTCAGAAACTTCAGGGTGAAGATAAGAACCAGACTGGACTTTCAGCTACCTGATTATCAGCAAGCTAAGCCCGAGAATACTTTTCTCAGAGGTGAAATACCCTTGCTAAACTGAGGTTTCGACCTTGGCTTGCCAAGCAGCTGCATTCCTGACCAAAGGGGAAGAATGTTAACTTCTTGACTGCTGGTTTGTAGCTTAAAGTTTTCTAATAAGACTATAATGTTTTTCAATAAGAAAAGGTGTGGATCATAAAAGGAGTCAAAAGAGGAGTCTCAAATTTTTATCTATTTGAGACTCTGTTTCTCTTATTGGCCTCCTACAATACCCTTATATTATTCAGAGGGTAATGGCTCAGGGGATAGAGTGCTGGGTCTGGACTTTAAAAGTTCTGAGTTCAAATCCAGCCTTAGAAACTTACTTAACTGTGTGATCTTGGGCAAGTAATTTCTTCTCTGCAAGCTTCAGTTTTCTTAACTGTAAACTGAGGTACCTACCTTCCATAGTTGTTGTGAAGATCAAGTGAGATATATCTGTAAATGCCCTTAGCACAGTAGTTAACACATAGTAGGTACTATATAAATACCCATTTCCTTCACTTGGAGAGTCTAAATGACTTATCCAAGGTAATACAGCTAGTACGAGTCGGTGGGAACATATGAACCAAGGTCTTTCTAACTTCAAGTCATCCAGAGCTCTATCCACTGTGCTACCTATACATATCAAACTTCTGACTGTCTTCACCCATCATTTCCTTTTTTTTTCTTTTTCTAAAGCTGCCAGTGTTCTTATCAATCAATCAACAGTCATTTATCAAGCATATCTATGGGCTCTGGTGCTGTGCTCACCTAGAGCAATACAGATGCAAAATGGACTCTCCCTGCCCTCAAGGAGCTTGCTTTCTGCTGGGAGTAACTACACAGCCAGGGGAGTATTAACAAAGGAAGACAATTTTAGTCTAGGCAGTGCTGGGATGGTCTAGGGATTGTGATGGAGAGATGAGACAAAATAGAAAGCAATCCCTTCCCTCAGGAAGCTTAAATTTCCCACCTTCAGTCCTCACTGGCTTCAAACATGCAGAAGTTTCCGCCCTCCTAAAAAAGGTTTCCTTTGACCTCCTACTCGTCTCGGTCTCTTCTCTGCCCTCTCTTTCACCCTCAGACTTCTTGAAGAAGTAGAGTCTCCTGTTTCCCCCTGGCAGTCTGGTTCTTGTGCCCCAATGGACAATGTTCTCTCCAAAGTTACCAATGAAACTTTTTGTTATCTTTAATGTCACCAGTGGCTTCCTTTTAAACTCCTTCAGCTGGATGGTACAGTGAAGAGAGTACTAGGCTTGGAGTCAGGAAAACCCGAGTTCAAATGTGGCCTTCGACACTTAATAGTTGAGATTAATTAATTGATCAACACATTACTTAATCTCTGTCTACCCAAGCTTCCTCAAATGTAAAATGATGGAATAATAACACCTACCTCCCGGGAGAGTTGTGGGGGATCAAATGTTTGTAAATGTTAATGCACTATAGAAATACTAGATATTATTATTTACTCGTAAAGTCGATTTTTTTTTTGGACTTGACATTTGACTTTATTAAATTTCATCTCACTAGATTTGGGGTCTTGATTCTATCATGCAACGTTCAGCTGTTTTCAGTTTTGTATTTTCTGCAAATCTGATGAGCCTCCTTCCATTTTGCAGAGCGTATTACTCAATTAGCACATGGAGGGGATGGGAGGGATACACATTACCTCCATTTTTAGCAAAGCTTTTGATAACATGTCTAATCCCCTGCTTGTGGAGAAGATGGAGAAATGCAAAGCAGATGACAATTGAATCAGATAAATTGAAAATGTGTTGGATGACCAGACTCAAAGAATAGTTGATAATTGATCCAGGGCAGTGATTGGCAAACTTTTTAAAGAGGGGGTCAAAGGAAAGGAAATGCTCATCTGTCCATCTGTTTCTAAGGAAGTTTCATTGTATTTGTCAGATTAGGAATAATGTCCCAAGGCCAGATAGAACATTTCAGGTCCTCCCCTCCCCTCATCTTGCCCCAGGCTGTAGTTCGCCCATCACTGATCCAAGGTCCACATGGTCAGAGGTCTCCAGTGGAGTCCTTCAGGTATCTGGGCTTGTCTTTGGACTGTTTAACATGCCTGTCAATGATTTGGATCAACAATTTAGCAGATGACACAAAGTTGGGAGAAAGATATCACTGGATGATCAAGTCAAGATCCAAAAAGATCTTGAGGTCCTTACTGATAATTTACCTTCCCCTGGCCTCTGCACTATTCCTTTACATACATATTTTTCATACATACATGTATATTAAGAAATGATATATAGGGGCAGGGGATAGAGATCCAGGTCCTGGATTCAAATCTAACCTTAGAGACTTCCTGGCCATGTGACTCTGGGCAAGTCATTTAATCCCAACTGCCTACCTTCCTCCCTTCATTCTAGGTGATAGTATCTCCCATATGATAATGCCAGTCCTTTGCTAAAAATATGTCCATTATTCTCTGTTAGTATGTCATAAAGTTCATACTCCTTAGCTTTGCATTCAAGGCTTTATACAATAAATATGGTAATATATTACCTTTCTCATCTCCTTTGGAAATATTCCAGCTTAACTGAACTTTTCTCTCTTACTTCCTTGCCTTTCTTCACCCTGTTGTTCAGGTCTAGAATCCCTGACCCACCTCTCTCCTCCCTCTATCTGCCCTTAATTTCCTAGCCATTAACAATCCTCTTTCCCATTTTCCCATTCAATTTTGCTTAGTTATTGGTTTGAACCTCTCATGAAACACTTTGTATCATTTCTTTTTCTTAAAAACATATTTTTTAAACCATTACTTCCTATTTTAGAATCGATACTAAATATCTCTTTCAAGGCAGAAGCGCAGTAAAATCTAGGCAGTTGGGATCAAGTGACTTGCCCAGGGTCATATGGCCAGGAAGTATCTGAGGTCAGATTTGAACCCAGGACCTGAGATCTCTATTTCCCTGCCCCCCCCCCATGTATAATTTCTTAATGTATGTATCACATTCTCATATCTGGCTACAAGTCTGTAAATGGGACTTAATTTTATTTTAGTTAATACACTTATTATCATCAGAATGTTCTTCTGAGACTAAGCTGTCTTGATTGGTGATAGAATGCATGTTGTTCACTTTCTACTCAACTTCTGCTTACAGCCAGCATGACCTTGGGCAAGTCACTTTCCCTGACTGAAAATTTTCTCCTCATCTGTGAAGAATATTAAGGGGTTAATTAGATGACTTCTGGTTGCCCTTATGATTCTATATCTGTGACCTTAGAATTCTTTTTTGTTTTTGTTTTTTGTAACTTATTTTTATTTTCAGTTCCAAATTCTTTCCTCTCTTCCTTTGCTCCTCTACCTATTGAGAAGATAAGAGATATGATACTCATTTTACATATGAAATCATGCAAAACATTTCCTCATTAGCTGCAAAACATTTCTACATTAGCCTTATTCTGAAAAAACATAGGAAAAACAAAAAGGAAAGAGAAAAAAAGTTTCAATTTGTACTCAGAATCCATCAGTTCTCTGACTGGAGCCAGATAGCATGCTTCATCGTGAGTCCTTTGGAATTTTTCCTGGATTATCATATTGTTCAAAGTAGTCAAGTCCTTCAGAGCTGATGATCTTTAAGACAGTATTATTGTTATCCTATAGATTGAGCCTATGATCCTTTACTTACTTGATCTCTTTGGGCCTTAGTTTCCTCATCTATAAAATGAAGAGCTTGTACTAGATGACCTCCAAGTTCCTTTCTGGTTCTACATTTGTCATGGAATGAGAGCCATTTGAGTGGCAACCTGATTCCTGCAACCAATTCATGGATTGTTCAGTGCCTCATGTTTGGTAGAGCCAAAGGTTACCTTCTTTCCTTAGATATCTTTCGATATCTTGACTTGTGTCAGTGAAGATGTCACCCCATAATGTCATTGGTTTTCTTCAAAAATGAAGGATGGACAACAACTTTCAAAGGAGCTTCCCTCCATTGTTTGCTACCTGTATGACCTTGAGCAAGTCACATAAATTCCCTAAGTCTCAGTCTCATTGGATTGGATGGCTTCTGAGGAATCCCTTACTCTATGATGTGATGACCTAGCCACTCCCAGATGCTTTACGTTGCCTCCAGTCTCTAGTCCAGCTCATTGTGACATCTGCTCTGCCTCTGGCTAGGTGCCTTTTTCTCATCCTATGTCTTTTGTTGTGGGCACAACAATCAAATCAATGTTAGCTTTGCTTTTGGAAAGGGCCTGCCACATGGCTGCCCTGTGTCTCCAGTCATAAACTCTGTGATTCCCTAGACCAGAACTTCCCTCCCTTATATATGTTACCTTCTCCTATTAGGATGAAAACTTCTTGAAGTCAGACTGTCTGTTTATTCATTTTTATTTTTAGTACTCAGTTCCCATTAAGCTTAATAACTTTTCAGTGATTCATTGATCTTTGCATGTGTCTTGAGGTAATTAAGTCTGATTCAGCAAATACTTATTAAACACTTTTCAGTGTCAACACATTTGCAAAGCCATATGGGAGAAAAACAGCCTTTGCCTTCAAAGGGCTTATATTTTACTATGGGGAAGGGGAATAGCACAGAGAAGTGTGATACAGGGCAGGGAGTGAAGCTGGCAAAAGACAGATGAAACAAAGAACTATAGAATCTTTTTTTTTTAACCCTTACCTTCCGTCTTGGAGTCAATACTGTGTATTGGCTCCAAAGCAGAAGAGTGGTAAGGGCTAGGCAATGGGGGTCAAGTGACTTGCCCAGGGTCACACAGCTAGGAAGTGTCTGAGGCTAGATTTGAATCTAGGACCTCCTGTCTCTAGGCCTGGCTCTCAATCACTGAGCCACCCAGCTGCCCCCAGAACTATAGAATTTGAGGAGGGAAAAGAGCTGGGAGACAGGTATGTGGGTAGTCAAGGAAGGTGGGAAGAGACTGAAAGAAGGCAAGGATGGGGAAGAGAGGAGCAGGGCACACTCAAGGCTTGGAGAATGGTTTCTGTGACTACACAGAGGTAGGCACTCAGAGTTCTGGGAAGACAGGGAAATGGATTAGATTAGAAAGTGCCTTTGATGTCAGTAAGGACCTTGTCTTTTTAATCTTTGCTTTAACATTTTTTTTTATTGTAGCACAATACCCTCTGGCTAGTAGGTGCTTAAAAAGTGCTGTTTGCACGTGAAGAGCTCTGTGCTTGAGAACTCCTTTGTTAAGTCCAATCAATAGAGGCGTGTGGGATGGTGTGGTAGAAAGATCACTGACTTTAGAGCCAGAGGACCTGGGTTTGAATCCTGACTTATTGTCCCCCCCTGGACAAGTCACTAAACCTGCTTGGACTTCATTCAATTCTGCATCCATAAAAAATGGGGATTGGACCAGATGCCCTCCGAAGTCCCTGTAATGGTCTGAGAGCTGCATCCTGAGGAAATCAGCATGGACCTCTCAGAGATTCTCGTTGCCTGGCCCCCAGGATCACCCTCTTTCCTTGGACCTCTCACTTCCCAAGGAGAATGTCTATCGAGCTTCTCAGTAATTTCCCCCAGGTGCATACTAAAATCTACACCCTCAATGAAAAGTCAGAGTGTTTGGAATTAAATTGCATTCATTATATAAGGTTGAGTTAAGCTTTGGCAACTCTGTTATGGAATTTGGCTTTGCAAAGGCCTCTAGAGGGGGTATCTATTTGTTCCTTGGGTTTGGGGACCTAAAGGAAGCTCTCAGCAGCCAGGCAGCCAGGCCAGTGATGATTTTAAAACAATAGGACTTTATTATAGGTTTTAAGTCACCCAAGGGAAGCCAGTTCCTCAAATGAGACCAGCAGGCGTAGAAGTACAGTGGGAGCAGAGCAATAAGGAAGGAGAAAAATCGAAAGCTGGTACATTGCTCGGCACACAGATGGTGTTTCATAAGTGTTTCTTGCCATTAAAAGGATCAGTGCTTTGGGCGTCCTGTTCAGTCTGGAGAGAGCGATAGAAAGAAACAGAAAAAGACAGAGATAGAGACAGAGACAGAAAGACAGAGAGATAACTTGTGTATGAGAGAGACCTCTGATAGGATGATCTTCAGCCCAGGCTGATGGCAACTTGCATAGACGGGCATGTCCCCTCTCCATCACTCCTACTCATGCTTCCGGGAAATGCGTGGGGTCTTGTCTCCTCCACATCAGGGTAGCTGATGGATAGCTTAAGTGAGGGCAGTGGGGGTTTGGGGGGGGATTCTTGGTCAGGCAGTCTGATTGGTTTCCCATCTCTCCAAGGTCATGGAGATCCCGGACATTACCCAGGTGGTATGTATGAGGACAAAGAAATTTCTGGGAAAGGGAAGGAAGAAGGGAGTGACAGGTAGAAGGAAGGAGTGGGCATAGAACTGACCCAAATCACCAGACCCTAAGCACCAGAGAGGTTTGGGAGCCCATCTCAGGGAGGGTGATTGTCAATAAGGAAATCTCAAAAATACTTCAAGGGATCTAGCATGTCATCAGTGCAGACAGTGGCCTATTTCTCATGCTCATTCTGAGCAACTTTTATTTGTATATTCCTAGAATTCAACACAGGGGTCTGCCTAACTTGCTGGAGGCCTTCTTGAACTTCTTTTGCCTGGACGTCTACCCATTAAGTAAAGGATTTACCTGAGGTCACATCAATAGTAAGAAGCAGAGCCACAACCTGAATCCAGGTCTTCTGACCAAGAGGGCTTTGTCTACCCATTTCATCTAATGACTAACCTATTTTCTCTCCAATGCCAAAATGTCATCTTATAATGAATTACACCAGAAATCAGGAGTAGAGAAATGAAAAGGAACTTAAAAAAAAAGGAATTTGCTACATACATACATTATTGTCATCATCCTCAAACATTAACAAAGTGCCTACTGTGTGCCAGAAACTTTGCTAAGTGTTCAGGATATAAAAGTCAAGGTGAAATAGTCCCTGACTTCAAGGGGATTACCTAAGGGAGATAACTCATACATATGTCAGTATATGTGACATGTATGTATACATTATATATTATTATGTATTTATATATGTATTATAATGTATTATCATATACATTATAATACACATGGCAATCTTATACAAGCAAGATACAATTGACATACAAAAGATAAACTATCTAAATCTGTATCTAGGGGCAGCTGGGTAGCTCAGTGGATTGAGAGTCAGGCCTAGAGACGGGAGGTCCTAGGTTCAAATCTGGCCTCAGACACTTCCCAGCTGTGTGACCCTGGGCAAGTCACTTGACCCCCATTGCCCAGCCCTTACCACTCTTCTGCCTTGGAGCCAATACACAGAAGTTAAGGGTTTAAAAAAACAAAACAAAACACTAAATCTGTATCTATGTATTTGTTGATCAATCATCTATTAATCCATCTTTCTTTCTGGAAGATATTCTCAGAGAGAAGATCCTAGCAGCTTGGGGAGATGGGAAAGACCTGCAGAAGCTGGCTTTTGAACTGATCATTGAAGGAAGTCAAAGAACCTAACAGGAGGAGGAGAGCATTCCAGGCGTAGGAGACAGCCAAGGGAAAGGCATGGAGATAGAAAATGTAGTGTGTTGGGAATAGCTGACCTCTACAGCTGTACCATTGAGTGTTTAGAATGCATGGAGAGGAATTATGAGGAAGAGGAAGGGAAGTTTGGGAAGGGATTGGGTGGCAGAGTTTTAAAGCTAAATAGGGGAGTTTATTTTTGATTGCTAACATTGTTGCTTTTCCATGTTACAAAGATATTCTAAAGCAGATATTTTGCTTTCCTTTGAAAAATAGTGGTGAAAATAGATTCCTTTCTGAGAATCAATGTAGCATTTGTATATAAGCTTTTTGCTAATACAGTCTACCACTATTTAGGGGCATACAATTATATTTTGAAGGCTTTTGATCTTTCATAGCTAACTGTGTTTCCTCCTCATTCTTCAACCCTCCCCTCTGCTCCAATTACCCTTAATTCCCTATAATAAGGGTTTCTTTACCTTCACAGAGTCTTCTGGATGATTGGGTATTTTCCCTTTCATAGATACCAGATGTTCTCTTATCTTCTTTCTTCCTCTAAGGTTTCCCCATAGTTTCTTCTCATTCCTTCCTTATTTCACTGGGTTTTTGATTCCCCAGTAGAAATTTGTCTTAGAACCCCATTAGGTGGAGGCCAATTAGGTAATATTGCCCTTTATTCATCTGACCTGTGTTATAAACAAAAAAGGTCTTAGGGAGACATAGATATACAGTGATGTGAATGTATCTATGTATTCTCCCTAGTTACAGATGATGGAGGAACACCAACCCCGATCATCCTTGATAGTTGTTATAATTTCCCCTTTTCTCTAACAGTTGCCCAGGGAGGACCCCAAAAGGTTAGGTGGATGGGTAACCCTTTCAGTTTCAACCTGGGGTTGGATAAATTATTATAGGGCTTTTGATTTGCCTTGGATCACATTTGATATCTGACTGCATTGATTCCCTCTCCAAGGGTCGTGACATAAAGACCACTCAGGAAGGTACTTGTTAAACTATTTATCTATAATCAGGGAAAGGATAAACAGGACAAGGATTGGGGATTGGAGACCCTATCAACCTAATATCTATAACTAGTTGACAATCAGGACTGGAGGCCATTGATCTAGTAGAAGCTGGAGCTTTATTCTTTACTACACCTCTGACCCAGCCTGGCCACAGTCAAGCCAGAGAATAGGGACTGCTATTGATGCAGCTGTGTTGGTGATCTTATTCTCTCAGCTTTCTCACTATCAGTGTTTGGTGATGCACTAGCTTTCACAGTCTTCAGGAAATATTCAGATTCTTCCTACCCTCTTCTTCATAGACCTCCTGGCCTCCCTTGACCACCCAGAGACCTACAGACCTAAAGAGCTAGAAAGACCAAGAGACCTAAAGAGCCCAAAGACTCAAGACCCCTTCCAAGTGGCTGTCAGGGTTATTTATACTGCCAGGCCAACTGACGCTTGCCCCTGGCTCATGGCACCTGGGAACATTCCATGTCTTCCAACTGCCTTCCCATTCATTCAAGGTGGAATCCATCATTTCCCAGGTTATGAATATAACACCTGCCCCCAGGGACCAAAGACCTTCAGGCCTTTGAAAAGGGTTGAGATAAAGGAAAACAGAGGGGCTAAAAGACAGCCTTGTAGTTTCCTTTCTCTCAGTCCTCCACTACTTCCTAGGCTATTTTTCTTCCAATCCTAGCTAGCCCTTTGACTGGACAAAGCCCTCATGGCCAGAAGACTTGTATTCAGGTTGTGGCTCTGCTTCTTACTACTGATGTGACCTCAAGTAAGCCCTTTAAGTGATGGGGGCCTCAGTTTTTTTCATCTTTAAAGTGGGGGATGTGGGAACCAGATGATCTCCAAGGTCCCTTCTGCTCCAAATCTGTGCTCCTATGTATATTCAAGACTCCTAGAAGGAGCTGTAATTTCACTGGAGTTCTTACTCCCTTCACCAGGCAATTCATTTACTTATTTATCTATTTGTTTATCTATTTACCTTCTGTTTTAAAATTGACACTAAGGATCAGTGATAAGGGTTGAGCAATTTGGGGTTATATGACTTGCACAGGGTCACACAGCTAGAAAGTATCTGAGGCCAGATTTGCATCCAGATCCTCCTGACTTCAGCCAGCATTATTAAAGTGCCTACTATGTGCAAAGTATTGGCCTTGGTGGCTTGAGTACAAAGACAAAACAAAGACAGTTCCTACCCTCATGGAATTACTCTCTGCTGGATATAGTTTGCAGTCTTGGTACTCCATGGGTAGATAGATGGTCTTTATGAATTTACTTGGTGGCCTTGGCTCTGGTAAGAAGTGTTTCCAAACTGAGCCCCCATCACTGGGTCTGTATGGAAGAAGATAAGGATAAGGACCGAATCTCTGATTTCATAGGAATAGGAACTCCCCAATGAGGATACTCCTTCTATCAGCGTAATGGGCACCATTTACTTAAATACTTAAAGTATTACAGTTGCCTAGACTAGAGTACAGATCTTGTCCAAGGTCTTACAGCCAGGGTGTAAATGTACTTGGGTGCTGTGGAGAGAGGGACTGGAGCAGTCCCCTCTGGCATGTGGGGGCATGTGTGCCATGGGTTTGCCAACACGGTTTATAGGATTTAGAAACTTGCTAAGTGTCTTCTGGGTAGCTAGTAGTGCAGTAGAGCACAAGGCCTAGAGTCAGGGGAACCTGAATTCAAATGTGATCTCAGACACTTTCTAACTGTGTGTGACTTTGGGCAGGTCACTTAACCCTGTTTGCTTCAGTTTCTTCATTTGTCAAATGAACTGGAAAAGGAAATGACAAGCCACACCAGTATCTTTTGCCAAGAAAACCCCAAATGGGGTCACAAGTTGGGTGTGACTCAGCCACAACAAGAAAATTTCCTCAGTACAACATTGTGAGGAAGAGAATCTGATTATGGTGCCCATTTTCCTGATTGTAGGGTCATAGACCCAGGGCTGAAAGGAATCTCAGAGGTTATGTAAGTCCAAGCCCTCATTTTCTAGATGGGGAAATGGAGTTTCAGAGAGGTTAAAGTAGTTGGATCTGAAGTCAGTTTCAAAATCAAGATTGTCACTGTTTCCCCTGAGCCATTTTTTTTTTTTTTTTTACTCAGAAAAGAGTAAGTATGAAAGTGTAATGGATGAGGCGAGGAAGGAATTTTTTTTAAAGGTCAAGCATTCATTTGCCATTACTGAAAAGTCCTAGTGGAATGCAATGCTTTGTTTTGTGGGGGAGGGATGAAGGCTTTGCCCAGGCAATGGAGACTGGCAGGTTTTATCTAGCTGCCAAGCACTGAATTCTATTCTGGAGATAGACCATGATTAATGTTAACAAGAAAACTTTGCTGGGTGAAGAAGAGCCAAGCAGAAGCTTAGGAGCAGTGAGAACTCAGTTTCTCAAATTCAATTATATTGTAAGAAATAAAATGGATATATATATATATATATAAATATTAGAGTTTTATTGAAAGCCATATTGATAATTAAAGCCACGTGCCTGATAAGAGCTCATTCAGATGCTCCACCATACCTTCCCGCCTGGCTGCTTCAGCAGGAAAAGAGGAAGTACCAATTCTGTCCTGAGTCTTTATACCTTTGTTTACATGATCACACTTCCTGCCCACCTGTATTATGCAAGAGGAATCATGGGAAATGTAGTTTGTAGGAGATCTAAATGTCCACAGGGAGTTTAGACCAGGGAAATCAAAATTAGTTCAAGGACCTCCAAATTTCCAATATCACAATATTCAACAAAATTTTATTAAGATACCTACTGTGGGTCAGATACCGCTCTGGATATACAAAGACCAGCTCAGAATAGTTCCTGTCCTCAAGGAGCTCGTTTTCCTGGGGTGGTGGACTATGTATACAGAGTAGAATATACCGCCAGGTAGAGATTTTTTGACTGGGAAAGGCAGAGATCAGGCAAAGTAGTCTATGAGAAGGAGAGGAAATTAGTTAATTGAAAAAGGATTTTCTTGAAATTTATTTTACTTTTTAACATAAATTTAATTGAATTTTAAAATTTATTTATTTATTTATTTGCAAATATTTTTCTGAGGTTACATGATTCCTATTCTCTCCCTCCCCTCTACCGGAGCTGACAAGCAATTCCACTGGGTCATACATGTATTATCACTCAAAACCTATTTCCATCGTATTCATTTTTATAATAGAGTCATCTTTTAAAACCCAAACCCCAAACCCTCTACCCATATAAACAAGTGATAAATCAGATGCTTTTCTTCTGTGTTTAGCATTCTTTTGAAAACTCTGAGTTCCCATTTCTCTCCCTCTCTAACCTCTCTCTTACTCACTGAGAAGGCAAGCAATCTGATACCCATTAGACTTGTGGAGCCACGTGATGCATATTTCCATATTAGCCAAGTTGCCCCCAAAGGGCAAGAAAAATAAAGAAATTCAATAATGATGTATATTTCGCACAATAATAATTTACCATCTCTAAGGGGGGGGAGGGAAGGAGACAATACGAATTGTATAATTTTGGAAAACATGTGGAATAATATTATTGCATGTAATTCAGAAAAGAAAATATATCTGAATAAAATAACAAAAATGAAAAAAAAAAAAAACCAAAACCCTGGTTGGCCTCAGTCAGTACTCAGATTTCATCAGTTTTCTGTCTTGGAGATGCTTGGCATTTTTTTCCTGAGCAAAAGGATTTTTTGTTTTTGTTTTTGTTTTTTTAAAAAGCATTCTGCAAGCACTATGTGTCTTAGAATGTAATGAAGAGGGAAATAAGGGTTATAAGATAATATGTATATAGCCTGTATTATCTTACCTGCCTTCTTGGGAAGGAGTGGGAGGGATGGGAAAAATTAAGAATGGGATATAGATTTTTTTGTATATAGCTAATGCAAGAATTTATTCCTCTTTGATAAGCATATTTTAAATAATTTATTACATATTTACAACAAATGCATTATTTTATCGTTACATCACATATATTATCATATATAAAACAGAAATAAATGATAACTCAGAATGGATTCTCAAGATGTGTAATATATATATATATTTTCAATAATAATATGACTGCAACATCAAGGTTCAAGGAATTAGAATCCAATAGGGTACAACTTTAAGACTAAAAAAAAAAAGCACTGTAAATTTAAAAAAAAGTAAGAGTAAACAGGCAATGACAGAACTGAGAGAAATAAAGTGACTGGTCCAGGGTCTCATAGCCACTAACGAGCAGAATCAGGATTATTTGAACTCTGGTTTCCTCATTTCTAATCTGGGTTGTAAATTTTGTGAGAGACTGTGCTTTGCCTTTTTGTATTTTTTATTGACTGACCAGATTTACTTTTCTTGGGGGGGGGGGGGGAAGAAAGATTTCATTGTTTTCATTTTATTAGTACAATACCTGGCACATAGTAGGTGCTTAATAAATCTTTATTGCCTGACTATACTTACTTTAATGTTAAAAAAAAAAGATTTCATTGTCTTCATTTTATTAGAGTGTAAAAGTCGTAAATTGAGGGACTCCAAAGATAAAATACAAATTTTAGGAAGAAAATATGTTAAAACCTATAATGGGTGTCCTATTGCTTCAGTTCCCAATGGGAGGGAGGGCTGGAGAGAATTTGGAACTTAACATAAAAAAATGAATGCTTAAAAAGATGTTAAAGGAGGTGGAGCAGTTCATAAGTGCTCATGGAAAAGAGTCCAAAGTAAAAAAATATCTCTGAGAACCTGGGTATTTCATTATCAAATAATGAGGCTTTGTTTGGAATAGAATAGAGCTATCAGGATCATGAGCTTAATTTTGCATATGAATAAACTGAATGAAAAGCTTATTTAAAAGTCGGCATCTTGGAGCTGTCATTTACAATTTCTCATTTTGATCTGTTTGGATATTGTAGGGGAAAGACCAATGGAATGAAGGAGAGAAGGAGAGGGAGAGGGAGAAACAGAGAGAGACACACAGAGACAGAGAGAGAGAGAGAGAGAGGGAGAGAGAGAGAGAGAGAGAGAGAGAGAGAGAGAGAGAGAGAGAGAGCTGTCTCTTATACA